>NC_090653.1:144810071-145110071 GCF_040937935.1 Hyperolius riggenbachi
TTTTTATAACGGCAGGGAGGTTAATCAATGGGCTAGTACACACTTAATATTTTGTTTGCGCACAGAAAAAAAACAGACATTCTGCATCATGACTCAGCACATTTTGTTAGTTTTTTGTATCAATTACATCAGCTGCTATGAAAAAAACGCGCGTTTTCCTGCATAGAGATACACTTGGTGTGCAGAAAAAGTATGCAGGAAAACGCACACAGAAAATTGAAAGACAAGTGTGTTCCCTGCCTCAGTCCATTCATCTGATCAAATAGAATCCTCAGCTGCAAATTCTGAATTTAAATCAGAAACTGATGACACTTAGGCCATGTTTACAGTGGTGTGGCATACTGGGCACTTTGTAACGTGGCTCACCACACTGCAATACAACACCCATAGCAATGTTCACAGTGTAGCGGGTGCAGTGTGGTACAATGGAGAGCGGCATTTTAACACACTGCATGCAGTGCCTTACTAGAAAATGTGCATGTTTATGGTTACAGTGAAGCATACCATTCAATGATTGTATGCTTCACTGTATGCAGTGCAATACGTGAGTAACATACAGCAACCCCTTCTCAATCTGTTGCATTGCATTCCTGCTGTCGCAGAGAACGCAATGGTCAGGGCTGGATTTGTGGGAATGCCGAATAGGCCCGTTCCTAGGGCGGGGCCAAGGAAGGGGCGGGTTTACAAACAGGCAGTCAACCTACCAACCAGTGTCCTCAGAGCTGCCGACACCATTCCTCATAATAATGTAGTTGTGTTTTTCTGCAGCCGCCCCCTGCTTAGCTCTACACACAGGAGCATGTCTCTGTGTGTGCAGCAGCAGTGGCTACGGACAGGGTACAGAGCGGGTCGGGCTTCTTTACTAATCTGACTCTGAGTGTGACAGGAGCAGCGGCTGTATCACTGAAGCCATGCCCGCTGTCATTCTCTTCAAATGTTAAGGCTGCCCCGCCCCTGCTTCCTCCCCCTTCCTCTTCCTTCCTCTTGTGCCCGGGCCACCTGAAGCACGCAGGAGTTTTGTGTTCAGCAGATATGAAAGTGACAAGAGGCTCTACTCCTCAGCCTCTTTTCTACATGGCTGAACTAATGGAATGTATGGCTGCCGGTGCACCTACTCTCACATCCAGCTGTAAGGAAATGAGAGAGCACGTTGTATTTCAGTGGAGGAAGGGACCCGGGACAGTGTGAGGTGATGAAGATGTACACATTCCTGAGATTTCTTGAAGCTCCCCATAGTGTTCTTGTTCTTGCCACTTAGTTCCTTAGGGCTCCTCTCTGTCATATTACTGTCACCTGTCCCCAGGGCCGGCTCGCTCATGAGGCGGGGTGAAACTTTTTCCTCAGGCGGCACATTTCTAGGGGCGGCATCCGCCCGTCGGTGGGTGCGGGGAGCCGGCCGCCCAGCTGGAGGGGTAGCGGGCAGGACGGGGGTATTGGGCCTAGCGGCTGGGAGGGGGGTCGGACCCCCCCTCCCTCGCCTGGGTCCTCCGTCCTCCGCTTCCCTCCAGCCTTAAATAGATCAGAAGTGCTACTCGTAAGAGGCAGTGGGCGGGGAGGACTCACCTCTTCCTCGATCCGGCGTGCGCTCCACTGACGTCACTTCCTGCAACGCCGCCCACTGTATTGTAAGTGAACGGCGTTGCAGGAAGTGATGTCAGTGGAGCGCACGCTGGATCGAGCGAGGAACAGCAGAAAGCGCAGAGACGCTAAACGCTTGTATAAATTCCGTGTACACTTTGATAGATTCTGCTGAGTGTGACAAATGTTTTGTGGATCCAGTGATGTGTGTGTGGCAGACGATTTTGGATGATTTGCACACACACCAATCAATTGATTCCAATAAAGAGACATCGTTATCGGATGATTGTTCCTGCCTTTCTGGGGTAAAGCATGTGAGTTCAGACATTGTGTGATCTGAAATGAATGGGTGTACCACTGTGGTTGGTTCCTGTGCGAATCCTGAAAGATTCTCTCCTGACTGGGTGCAGTCTGAATCGGTGCGATGTAATGCCTGTTTCTCAGATGTTCCTGCAGATTGTGATCAACATGAATGTGTCAGTTTTCTCAAAGCTATGTGGTATCCCTTGTCATTTAAAAACAGATCTTTAAGATCTTCCACCTATGATCCTGCTATGGCAGGGGTCTTAAACTCGCGGCCCGCGGGCCATTTGCGGCCCTCGATACAATATTTTGTGGCCCTTGCCGGCAAAAGCTTCCTTATAGTTCGCTTCAGTGCTCCCAAGTAATCCGCCGCATCCCCGCCGCTAAACGAGGGCTGCAGAGCCCCCAAATCGCCCGGGGGTCAATCCGCCGGCATTTCCTGGAAGGGGCAGAGCTTTCAGCTTCAGCTCTGCCCCTCCTGACGTCAATCACCGCACGGAGCGCCGCCTCTCCCCACCCCTCTCTGTGAAGGAAGAGTGAGGGGGGGGGGGGGCAGAGGCGGTGATGCGCCACAATTGTGAAATTCCTTATGCGGCCCAGCCTCATCCTGACTTTGCCTCCTGCGGCCCCCCAGGTAAATTGAGTTTGAGACCCCTGTGCTATGGGGAAAATTCCTAAACTATGCAGCATCAAAAGTAAGATTAATATGTCTAATAAAGTTTCTCCGGTTGTTGTCGCAATTTCTTCTGCTACTGAACCTATGCCTCACTCTGTTCACATCTGTAAAGGACTGCTGCCTGATGACAGTTGCTCCAGTGTGTCTGTCCTGAACACTTTACAGTCTGGTCTGCAGATTGCGGAGGTTTGCGCTATGAAAGCGGCAGTTTCACAACCTAAAGCAATCTTGGATTTGCAAATTTTGCGTTCTGTCTCCTCGGATTCGTCATTGTTAGCCGAGTCTAAGGGTGAGACAGCACTTTGGTTTTGCGAATCTGTTACTGGGGAATCTTTGCCTTGTCCAGAGAAGGTTTCTCTGAGCCTGCCCTGTACCATGAATAACAATATGATGTTCAATCGCACTGAAATTTGTGAGTCCCTTTCTTGCTCAGAGGCAGGTGCTAACTCTCCACCCTGTACTCTGGATGAGTCAGAATCTTCTGTAGTGACCCTAGAGGCTCGTCTAGGTATTGCTACCATTCTCACCTGTTTTTCTGCCATTTTGGAATTACAGTCTAGTTTAACTGCTATGCAGAACCCTGTGTACAGTAAGATTAGAGTTAGGGAATCAGTGAGTGTCCCCGTAAAAATTCCCATGCATCCTGTTCATGAAGATAAAATTCAGTCTCAGCGGATTGTAGAACCATCCCTGGGACATTTGCTATGTCCACAAAATGTATCTGATGTTTTGCCCTGTAACATGGATAGTTCAGAATCCATGATTTCTGTGTCAGAGAACTTGGGAAACGATGCGCCTGAGCCTTTTCCTGTTGATCTGGGGGTCTCCGACTTGCTCCCAGAGGGTGCAGAATTTTTAGGAGATGGCTCCTGCCCCCCAGATCCGTCTGAGGTTTTGCCCACTTCAGAGGGCATTGCTGTTGTGCTGACTACCTTTGCAGCTCTGGTGGAGCTCCACTCATGTGTAGTCAATGATGAGATTACAGTCACAGAAATTTCTGAATTTGAGTCCGAGTCTTCTTTTGAAAGACCAGTACCTGTGACCTCCACCCGTGATGATTTTCTGCCCGGTCCTGGTGTTGGTCTTGTCGTGTCGGACTCTGAGGTTGGCAGTTCCCCGACGTGTCCTGAGGTTTCTCCTGTGCTGGTGTACCCCGATGTGCTCTGTGACCCAGAAAGCCCAAGTGTGCCTTGGTTACCAGCATGCTCAGATGCTTCCTCGGTGGAGACATGCTCTGATATTGCCTGCCTGCTTGCATGCCCAGAAGTGGTCCCCGAAAGTCCTGATCTTGATGGGTGTCCTTGTACTTCTAAATCCGTAATAATCATAGGCTCCATAGGGGTTCTTGGTAGTTCTCCATGTGAGCCTGGTGAGTGTTCTGGCCTCTTGGGATCTCTGTGGAGCTTCAAAGGGTTCTGGGAGATTCCGGGAGAAATTTTGCTTGGTACCCTGGATAGGATCAACAGTGGCTTTAGTCTTGAAAGGGACACTTCAAACAGGTATTGTGGCAGTTTTGGTATTTTCGGATGCTCCCTGGAAGGTGGTAAGTATTGTCTGGAGGGTGTCGATGGCTTCTTCTCTGGCATTCACAGTCCTGATGGGTGTTACACTGAGACTTGTAGTACTGATGGGCATGTTTCGGTGGCTTCTGCTTCCGATGAGGTCGGTTTCGGGTGGACTGACTCTGGAATTGGGCCTTGTCGGGCTGTCCTGACCTTCATGAGTCTTCAGTTAGAGTTTTGTGGAAATACCAGTGTTGAGGGACATCTGGAATCCGTCCCTAGAGGGGGGGGGGGGGTACTGAAATGATCCTCTCAACTGGCTACACAGGCAGCCAGCTGTTTGACCATTCCTTGTGTCTGAGAGATGCAGGTCTCTGGAAAAGAGACCTGGCTTCATCTGGCAACTTTCAGAGTTGCTTTGCTGAGGGATTTGCATACATGCAAATTGCTCAGCTGTCTCGTTTGAGGGCTGGCAGTATAAAAGCCTGCTGCTGACCAGAAGGCTTCGCTGGTCATAACGGTTTGTAAACACACTCCTGGGGGCTGTATTAGACACCCCTCTAGTTCAGTCAGGTTGTATATTTGTATTGCCTGTTCTGTCTGTCTGTTGGATGCTAACCGGAGCAGCGGTTGCTACTGGTAGCTCCTTCTGTTTCTATACTTGGATCGCACTTGCTCTGGCGGAAAGAGCAGTCGATCCTGCTAGCTCTGTTGCTTTACTTGGATCGCACTTGCTCTGGCGGAAAGAGCAGTGGATCCTGCTAGCTCTGTTGCTTTACTTGGATCACACTCGCTCTGGCGGAAAGAGCAGTGGATCCTGCTAACTCTGTTTCCTAATTTAGATCGCACTCGCTGTGGCGGAAGAGCGGTGGATCGTATCCCTCACTTATTTCTGTTTTCATTTATCTGTCTTGTCTGATACGAACGCTTGCTGGAGGCTCGGTGAGGTAACCGTTAAGCAAGCGCTCGCGTCCTCTGTTTCGTGTTTGTCTGTCGGTGGTCAGTTAGGCGTGCTTGTCTCTGTTGTGCTTAACATGCGGAGATTGCGCTGTAAACGCGTCGCTGTTGCGAATGAGTGCGGTGTTCGCGTTTAGTTAGCGTTTGTTATTTTCCTTATCTTCTCATTGTATGATTTTCTGTGCCTTTGCTACTCTTGTGTCCTGTCTTGCTTTAGCCTTGTGTCACCTCTGTCAATTGCCTCTCTCGCGATTGCGTTCCTACTTCGTATCTGCTGTTGTGTGTGCACCGTCGCGGGTTGGCGACTAGACACACATACATTCTGTCCCTGTGCTCATTCGCAATCGCTTCCTTTGCGATTGCGTTCTCACTTGGTTTCCTCTGTTGTGTGTCCACCGTCGCAGGTTGGCGACTAGATTGGTGGACATACATACAATCCTCCTCTGTGCTTATTCAGTCTTGTGTCGCTGTTAGCAATCGCCATCCCTTGCGATTGCCTTCTCACCTGATTTTCATGGTTGTGTGTTCATCGTCGCTGGCTCGCGACTAGATTGGTGGACACACATACACTCTGTCACTTTACTCTCTCTCTTTAAGGGCTATCTTGCCCTGCGTTCTTCCCTTCGTACAATTCCTGTCTGGCGTCTGTGGCAGGGCAGAGGATCTGTTCCTCTGCACTCCACAGCTCCATCTGCCGACAGGAATCTCCCTCTACAGGTGCGTTGCACCTTTTGCTGGGTTCTCTCAAATTATACGCTTGTGGAGGATTTCCGCAGTGTCAGCGCGCATCCTGTGTGCTGACCACGGAGAGAATTCCACAATCGTTACAAGGTCCTGACATCACACTGTGGGAAGGATTTCACCACAATATCAGCCATAAAGAAATCCTGGTGATGATGTATTCGAGAAAAACTAAAGATTTCTCATGGGGAAAGGGGTATCAGCTACTGATTGGGATGAAGATCAATCCTTGGTTACAGTTCCTCTTTAACCTTTTGCTGTTCCAGGACGTAGAGTTTAATTAGTGCTGCTGTGTGTTTTAGGGCGCAGAATCTACGTTCTGCATTAAGAACAGCTGTCTGCCGCTGCGCGTGCTTGTGCGCGCTTCCGCAGGTGCACTTGGCCATGCATATGCACAGTCTTGAGAATGATTGTTGCTAACTAATAGCAACAATCATTCAATAAAGTTGGGGGGAAAAGTTGTAAAAGTAAAAATTAAAGTGACATGTCCCAATGAAATAAAAAGTGTTTTTATTTTTAATCCCCATTTCATTTTTAACCCTACCCTTGCTTAATAACCCACTATTAACCCCTGCAATACCTATAAACATTTAATGACTGCCGCCTGTAGTGATCAGATTCTAGGGCGAAAGTTTTGGGCCCCAATGCTCTACAGATGTAACACTCTGCCATTGCCTAGCAATGTATCTGTACAGCTCTATGCCCCTGAACTGTGCCCTAGCAAACGCATTGGATCGCCACAGAAGTGCAGACTGGGGATAACGGTCCGCCATATGCTCAGCTAGAAGTAAAATATGGCATATGGGATATCATTTTAATCGGGAAGGGCCAAATAATTCATTTTTATGTGTTCTGTAACTGTGGGACGTGTCATGTAAAAAGTGGGAAGGGCGGAAATGAAAAGAAAATGGGTATTTTCTGCATTTACGCCTAATTTTTCTCTATAAAATGACTTTAAAATAAAATCGATTTGGGAGAAAAATATTACCTAAAGAAAGCCTAAATTGTATTGAAAAAAACAAGATATATATCACTAAAATGGCATAAGTAATTAGAAAGTTACAGCTGTATCAAAATGACACAGCTAAAGTGTCAAAAATGGCAGGAACTTTAAATAATTATGTATGTCCCCAAAGTGAAGAAGGCTTTTAGGATGGTCTACTATGACTTTTTTTTTTTTTAAATACAAAAATAGTCAGGCTTATTTTTTTCATTATACATCCCTCAGAGTGTAAACAGAAAAACAATGCTTCTGTCAGATATTTCCTGCTGGTGGTCATACAACTGTTGCTTTCTGCTTGTCTGGCATGTGATATATTACAGCCCTCAAAATTATAATTTCTTTAATAAATTATCACACCACTATAGTTTACTCACTTACTCATAACAAATCATCACGTGCAATCATCCACTAAAATGGCAAAGATTTATAGCACATACAGTATACAGTATCACAATCCTGGAAAATTATACTTGTCATTAATAAATATTCATACTATATGTTAGAGTGTGTGTCATATTAAGAACAAAAACAGAATGTTGAATGCAATCATGCAGTAAAATGTATATTATTCCAGTTTGGAAAATGATTCTTTTCTTCAATATATGATCACACAATATTTGAGTGTGTGTAAAATAAACATTCCAAGTTGAAATGTACTTAAGTGTATATTATGCAGTTTTGGAAAAAAAATGTTTTAACCCTTTTAATATCAGCAGGCTCTGGCCCCTTAAAGTGTACCTGAGATGGGGACTTAAGAAAAAAAATATACATACCTTCCTCCAGCCTTATCACTCCCTTGCTGTCCTCCTTTGCCTCCTTATTCATCTGCAACTGGCCCTGGAAAATCCTCTATATTTACAGTGTTCCCCAACCCTGTCCTCAAGGCCCACCAACAGTACATGTTTTGTGGATATCCACAGAGGTAGTTAATCAGCTCTGCTGAGACACTAATTACCTCACCTGTGCATCTTTGTGGTTTCCTGCAAAACATGTACTGTTGGTGGGCCTTGAGGACAGGGTTGGGGAACTCTGCTATATAGGGCCAGTTGGTGCAGACGCAGTCTGGCCGCGCGTGCTCCCCTATCTCACTCATGTTGCCGGGAGGGTTCTGCGCCTGTGCAGTAGTACTGAGCAGGCACAGAATGCTCCTGGCGATGGGAGCATGTATGCGGCCGGGCCACACATGTACAGTTGGCCCCTGAACTGAGGACTTTCCGGGGCCAATTTCAAAAGAACGAGAAGGCAGAGGAAGATGATAAACCTGGAGGGGGCTGGAGGAAGCCCCAGGTATGTATATTTTTTTCTTAAGTCCCCATCTCAGGTTTACTTTAACTACTTCCATACCAGCAGTCCCTGAAGTGGATCCGAGATGAACTTTTACTCATTGCATAATTGTGTTCCTTTTCTATTGTTTATAGGGCATTCCTCAGGCCAAATACTTTTTGTTTTTGTTTAAATACTCTAATTCCCTATAAACTAAAGAAGCCCTGCCCACAGTTTTCAGAGAGCCTTGGCAGTAGCAAGGGCTCATGGGAGCTCAGTCTGGCAGGAGGAGAGGGAGGTATTACTAGCCAGAGATTTCAGAGGCAGAGGGGAGGAGGGAGGAGGACCGGGGTTAGGTTTTGTGCTGATGGTGCAGATAAGCTTGGCTGTGTGTAATGTTTACAAACAACATTGCTGCTGTCATTGTATCACAGGAAGAAATAATCATATTCTATTAAAGCTGTATGCAGACAGATTTGCTGTTTAAACCATCTAAACTGTACATAAGATATATAGACAAGTTACTTGTTACTTGTTTTTCATCTCTGATCCGCTTTAAGTACCAGAGACTGCTGGCACGGTAAAACGGCGCTTACCAACGAATCAACCATTCGTTGCCCCCGCCGGTCACACCATTCTATCCCTACTGCAGGTCACTCTCTCTGCTGCCCCTATGACGGCAGAGCGCTGTGCGTTGGTCAGGAGGCGCTTTCATTGGTTCCTGATGCTGTCAATATATGTAAGCCAATGGGATTGGCTTACAGTGATGACAGGGTCAGGAGCCAATGAAATCGGCTCCTGACCGGCTCACACAGCCATGCCATCATATAGAGGGCAGGGTGAGTGATCTGCGGTGGGGAGACAGCGGCGTGATTGGTGGGAGAGGTGGAACTGCACAACCACGAGTGTTGAAATCTACATCCTGTCAGATCCGCACAGCCAAATGCAGGATGTAAATTTCAGCTGCGTCGGTCCGGAACCAATTAAGGACCAGAGCCTTTTTTTTGTTGGATTTCATTGTGTAATCATTGTGATTTGCTCACAGTGATGACAGGGTCAGGAGCCAATGAAATCTGCGTATGGAGCTCAGATGACTATAAGACAGCTCAGCAAGCAACCTGCAGTGGAGACAGAGTGACAACAATGACAGGAATGATGGGACTGCTTTGTGCACAGTAATTAAAGTCTATGCCCTGGCAAAAATAACAGGCAGTAAAAACATATTTTATGTAACAAACTTATCTGGTGTTGTCTCCTGCAGCTGCTCTGACAAAGTTGAGCAGCTGCAGGAAGCTTCCTCTTCCTCTTTGTTCAGACGGATCCCTGGCTCCCCTGTAGATGTGAGTCAGCGTGTTGTTTCTGGCAGTCTCCCTAAGAGCTGCCTTTATAGGTTAAGGAGGCGTGTCTGAGGTGTGTCAACTGATTCCTGCGGTCAGCTGAAACTTGCTGCAGGGATGTTCCTTATTGGTCCGATTTTCCTGGGGGCTTGGTCTGTGATCTATTCCTTCTATATAAGCCCTGGGCATTCAGTTACTCACTGTCCGTTATAGCTGTCAGTTCACTGATGCTAGGGCCTTGCATTTCTGTGCTTAGTCTAGTTAGTTTATTGAGCTATATATATATGCAGACACTGCCGATAAATATACAGTGGGATGCAACAGTTTGGGCAACCTTGTTAATTGTCAGGATTTTCCTGTATAAATTGTTGGTTGTTATGATAAAAAATGTCAGTTAAGCATATCATATAGGAGACACAAAGAGTGATATTTGAGAAGTGAAATAAAGTTTATTGGATTTACAGAAAGTGTGCAATAATGATGAATAATTTGAACAAAATTAGGCAGGTGCATAAATTTGAGCACCACAAAAAAGAAATAAAATTAATATTTAGTAGATCCACCTTTTGCAGAAATTACAGCCTCTCAACGCTTCCTGTAAGTTCCAAGAGTCTGGATTATGGTTGAAGGGATTTTGGACCATTCCTCTTTAAAAAAACATCTCTAGTTCATTCAGGCTTGATGGCTTCCGAGCATGGACAGCTCTCTTTAACTCACACCACAGATTTTTATTTACTGTATATTCAGGTCTGGGTACTGAGATGGCCATTCCAGAACGTTGTACTTGTTCCTCTGCATGAATGCCTTAGTGGATTTTGAGCAGTGTTTAGGGTCATTGTCTTATTGAAAGATCCATCCCCAGCGCAGCTTCAGCTTTGTCACTGATACCTAGACATTGGTCTCCAGAATCTGCTGATACTAAGTGGAATGCATGCGTCCCTCAACTTTGACAAGATTCCCAGTCTCTGCACTGGCCACACAGCCCCACAGCATGATAGAACCACCACCAAAGTTTACTGTAGGTAGCCGGTTTTTTTCTCGGAATGCTGTGTTATTTTTCCTCCATGCATAATCCGCATGTTATGCCCAAATAACTCAATCAGTCCAGAGCACCTTATTCCAAAATGAAGCTGGCTTGTCCAAATGTGCTTTAACATACCTCAAGGGGCTGTGTTTGTGCTGTGGGCAGAGAAAGAAGCTTCCTCTGCATCACTCTCACATACAGCATCACCTTGTGTAAAGTGTGCTGAATGGTTGAATGATGCACAGTGACTCCATCTGCAGCAAGATGATGTTGTAGGTCTTTGGTGGTGGTCTGTGGGTTGAATCTGACTGTTCTCACCATTCGTCGCTTCTGTTTATCCGAAATTTTTCTTGGTGTGCCTTAACTTGAACTGAGCCTATGGCCTTCCATTTCTCAATATGTTTCTAACTGTGCAAACAAACAGGTGAAATCGCTGAGACAGCATTCTGTATCCTTCCCCTAAACCATGATGGTGAACAATCTTTGTCTTCAGGTCATTTGAGAGTTTTTTTGAGACCCCCATGTTGCTACTCTTTAGAGAAAATTAAAAGAGGAGGGAAACTTACAATTTACTCCCATAAATACTCTTTCTCATAATTTGATTCACCTGTGTATGTAGGTCAGGGGTCACTGAGCTTACCACGCCAATTTGAGTACCAATAGTTAGTTCTAAAGGTTTTGGAATCAATAAAATGACAAATTTATGCACCTGACTAATTTTATATAAACAATTATTGTGCACTTTCTGTAAATCCAATCTACTTCATTTCACTTCTCAAATATCACTGTGTGTGTCTCCTATATTATATATTTAACTGACATTTTTTATCGTAACAACCAACGATTTAAACAGGAAAATCATGACGATTAACAAGGTTGCCCAAACTTTCGCATCCCACTGTATACTCCAGTTAGTCCAGTATTCTGATTTATTGTGTATGATCTTTGCTTGTCCTTAGACCTTGATTTCGCTTCACCCTTCTGTACTTCAGCCATCTGATCTGGTGTATGACCTGGCATGTTTTCTGACTTCGATTTTGTCTAACTCTGTTGTACTGCTGCCATCTGACTCTTGTGTATTACCCGGCTATTCTCGACTACCGATTCTGTCTCTCGATTGTATCTTACTGTCACGTGTTCAGCGTTACATTTTAGCATATCACTGCCATGGGTTAAAATTACTCGTCATCATTCCTAGGTTCCTTATTCATATTTTAAGTTAAGTTAAGTTGAAGTACAAGCAAAAATTGTACAGAGGTGACAAGAAATATAAAAACACAATTCATACAAGACGAAAAGAAGTACGACAGAACCAGATTTTTCAAACAGGGATCAGCCTACACTTGAGCTTGTTACTGTCAGTTTAGGCATAGGAAGGAACATGCCAGCATTACAAGACAGTATTATAGAGATCCCGAAGTGAAATGTAAGCATGTGCATATATAGTCCCCATCCTACTTAGAACAAGACTATTTTTTCTGACTGTAATGGTTAAGAATCAGGGCTCTAAATGACAGCTATTCTGCAGTCAGGCTACAGTTGTTAAAGAACGTGTGAAATGAGATTAATATGGAGGCTGGCCTATTTATCCCAGTTGCCTGCCATCCTGCTGATCATCCCATTATAGTCAGTGGCCCACTTGGGAATCATGTCATTCATGTTTGTTAGCATTCCACATTTGCGTTTTTCACACATTTTTAAACTGGGAAGCTTTCTGCTTTTTTCCACACGAGGTGCACGTTCACAATTAGAATGTATTTTGTTGCTTCTGAAAAATTGCAAACAAACATGGAAAAATTGTGTACAGGGAAATGCGAATGCAGAATAACAGAAATTTGAGAATCGCAGGGAAAAATGCACATCAAGTGTGTTTCCTGACTTAGCTAGGGAACACACTTGACAGTATAGAGAGTAAAGTGTAGAGAAACCGAGAGCCCAATATAGTGTAGTATGTTAAGCATAAATGAAATAAAGGTTATCGTGAGAAAATTATACTCACAAACATGGGTTACCACAAAGGCAACCACTGTATAGGCAGGTGAGGAGATTAGACCTGTCCTCACTCAGGGATAAGAAGTCGCTCTCTGTAGATGCAAAAGGGGGTAGATCACCCCTCCACCAGGGGTGGACACGGTATAGCAGTAGGAGAACAGAGGCGCCAGCAGGATAAAAGCGGATAAAAACTTTAAAATTTGCTGGGAGGAAGTGGTGGACTTACCTCCATAAAGCAGACACGAAAAACTGTCTGAATAGTAGCAATCACATTTATTAAATAGTACCCCAAAAAAGTGCAACGCGTTTCGCAGGCCCAGCCCGCTTCATCAGGCAATAAACGTGGGGACAACACTGTAGACAAGAGACAGTACATTATGCTATAGTAAATTCTGCAGTTACAAATTTGCATATCAATATATTGCATAACATAAAGCATACCATATGAAAAATTGCTTCGTGGAGATAGCATAAAAGAGTTAGGTGTGCAAGTAAACAATAGGGGGTAGAGGCTATGGTGCTCGCGAAAGTAATGGGTTATGGGGTGTTTTTTACACAGATTTGCAATGAGTGGTATTGGTAATGGAAAAGGGTATATGTCAGCAAGAGTAATGGGTAATAGAGCATTGAGAAGAGAACAGGGGGCCAGAAATACAGGGTAAAGTGTGCAAATAAAATAATATAAAGAACTCACCAGAATTTCGGCATTAGCAGGTGTAGCGCTTAAGTGAAGTGGTGAGGACACTCAACTCCTTATATATACACAGGTTCTTGCTAAAAGGGCCAATTGGATGTGTGGGAGGTGTAAGGTGGGCGGGGTTAGGGCGAGTGTGCCGCCACCTGTGTTCAGTGAGTTGGATTTTTGGGAAGGGTGGGTGGGGTTAGGGCGGGCTTGTGAGTAGCCAATGGGCTCTCGCCACCTGTGTTCAGTGTATTGGGTAATTGGGCAGCGGATACAGGTATCATGGTGACCAAATGAGCAGATGAATAGTGTACTGGCTGAATAGAGTACTGGTTAAGGGCACTGCCCTTGACATGGGAGACCAGGGTTCAAACCCTGGCCAAGGCCAGTGGTGTTTGGATGCTGTAAATGGGCAAAATAATAAATTAAGTAAAAAAAAGAATGTGAAAAGGTCTTTTTCGAGAAGTAAATAAATATAATGATTTGATCCAGTGGGAATATAATTAGTATATTTGACAGAGGGATTGATGTGTAAAAGTATCTAGTGGACCAAAAAGTTATGACCCGGTCCTAAGACACAAGCATAAATAGACATGTAAGAGCAACATAAAAATTAATAGAAACATAATAAAAATATAATAAAATATATAAAAAAAATATATAATATTATATTATTTTATTTATATATTATATTATATTATTTTATTTGCACACTTTACCCTGTATTTCTGGCCCCCTGTTCTCTTCTCAATGCTCTATTACCCATTACTCTTGCTGACATATACCCTTTTCCATTACCAATACCACTCATTGCAAATCTGTGTAAAAAACACCCCATAACCCATTACTATCGCGAGCACCATAGCCTCTACCCTCTATTGTTTACTTGCACACCTAACTCTTTTATGCTATCTCCACGAAGCAATTTTTCATATGGTATGCTTTATGTTATGCAATATATTGATATGCAAATTTGTAACTGCAGAATTTACTATAGCATAATGTACTGTCTCTTGTCTACAGTTTTGTCCCCACGTTTATTGCCTGATGAAGCGGGCTGGGCCTGCGAAACGCGTTGCACTTTTTTGGGGTACTATTTAATAAATGTGATTGCTACTATTCAGACAGTCTTTCGTGTCTGCTTTATGGAGGTAAGTCCACCACTTCCTCCCAGCAAATTTTAAAGTTTTTATCCGCTTTTATCCTGCTGGCGCCTCTGTTCTCCTACTGCTACACTTGACAGTATGGTTATACTCATGATTTCCCTGGTTTCCATCATTCTGTGTTCACAAACAATTACAATTATTTTACCGCATTTGTTTGTGATTGTTCAGACATGCAGGGCCGGCGCAACCATTAAGGCAAAGGAGGCAGCTGCCCCAGGGCCCCAGAGCTTGTAGGGGCCCCCAGTGGCTACAAGAGGAAAAATTTCACACTCCAGCATTTTTTTGGGGGAGATTTTCAATGCTTCAAAATCACTCGGAAAATCACTTTGTAAAATCTCAATTGCTAAGGAATTACAACGGCATTCTGCAATTTGTAGTGTGAACTAAGCCTTAAAAGGACAGCTGTAATGAGAAGAATAAGGAAGCTGCCATATTTATTTTTTCTTAAAGGGAACCTAAACTGAGAAGGATATGGATGACTCTCCTGCTGATCCTGTGTCTCTAATTCTTTCAGCCACAGCCCCTCAACAAACATGCAGATCAGGTGCTCTGACTGAAGTCAGACTGGATTAGCTGCATGCTTGTTCCAGGTGTGTGATTCATGCACTAATGCAACCAAAGAGATCACCAAGCAACTGGTATTGTTTAAAAAGGAAACATCCATATCCCTCTCAGTTAAAGAGAGTCTGAAGCGAGAATAAATCTCGCTTCAGACCTCAGAGTTAGCAGGGGCATGTGTGCCCCTGCTAAACCGCCGCTATCCCGCGGCTTAATGGGGGTCCCTGATCCCCCAAATCCGCTCCGTAATGCGGGGGAGCGCTTCCTGGTTGGGTCAGGGATGACCGCCGCAGCCCTGCCCCACGCGCGTCTGTCAGCGCGTATCTCCACCTCTCCCCCGCCCCTCTCAGTCTTCCTTCACTGAGAGGGGCGGGGGAGAGGCGGCGATGCGCCGCTGACAGACGCGACTGAAGGCAGGGCTGCAGCCATTAGCCCTGCCTCCAGGAGCGACCAAGTCTGCGACCAAGTGTCGCAGTGGGGGGTTTGGGGGTCAAGGGACCCCCGTTTAGTGGCGCTATTGCGGCAGTTTAGCAGGGGCACACGTGCCCCTGCTAACTATGAGCCCTGAAGCGAGATTTATTCTCGCTTCAGAGTCTCTTTAAAGCTCCCTTTAAAGGAATTATCAAGCAAATATATTGCAAATCTGATTTACTTGCCTGGGGCTTTCTCCAGCCTCTTGCAGCTGTCTGTCCCAAGGAGAATGCTCCGTTTGCAGCCGCCGGCCCTAGGTCCCCATACGGTGCTTAGGATGAGTCGACCTCGAGGTCGTCCTTACTGCGCCTGTGTGAAGTGCTGCTGTCAATCAAGCCCACGTTGTCAGCGGCGTACTGCGCAGGCGCAGAACTACTGAGCCTGTGCAGTCTATGGTCTGTGGCTAAAAGTATTAGAAGCAGAGGATCAGCAGGATTGCCAGGCTACTGGCATTACTTATAAGGAAACGAATTTGGCCACCTTTATATATCTCTCACTTCAGTTGTCCTTTAAAGTTAATTCTACCTTGGGTTAAAAAATGCAATGGCATGTATCAATGGTACAAAAGACTTACCCGGTACTCACTTTACTGGCAGGGAGGCTGAGCTTTGCATGTGACTGATAGTGATGAACAAAAATTATGCCCATGCGTAATTACGCACCATAATATGGAATTACGCATCATAATCATAATGCAAAATTTTAGGGTAATAATGTAATTAATTTCGGAATTATTTGTTACCATTCTTAATTACGCATGAATTTATACATAATTTACATGTAATTTTGTGCCAACTTTGGCGGTGGATAGCAAAGTCCCCATATATGCTGTTGCTACCAAAATTGCTACATATATTAAGAAGCGTAGTGGGTACAAGTTACAAAGAAAATTGTTCAAAAAGACCTTGCAGTTTTTGAGAAAATCGATTTTAAACATACAAACAAAAATGGTTTTTAAACTGTTATTTTTCTGGGTTTAAAAAACATTTTTTCTTTGCATTTTAAAATCGATTTTCTCAAAAACTGCAAGGTCTTTTTGAAAAATTATTTGACATGTACTCACCATTCTCCTTAACGTATGTAGGAATTTTGGTAGCAATAGCATGTATGGGGACTTTGCTATTCACCTCCAAAGATGGCACAAAGTTACACTTAATTACGCATAAATTAATGCGTAATTACAAATGATTATACAAAGTCAATTGAATTACGAATTTGTAATTAAGTATAGATGTAATTGCGAAAATGTATGCGTAATTTGGCATAATCATAATTGGCAGATTATGATCGTCTGTCTCTGCATATGCAACCAAAATAAAAATACTTGAAATAATATTTGTAAAAATACCTTGTGATGATTAGGGGACTCATGGGATTGCTTTTATGGAATGCCACTTTAAATAAACATACACTACACTACAGCTTAGATGGACACAAAGTAGAAGAGGTGAGGCCATTCTACGACCAGCTGGCCACATTTCACAATTTCTTCTACTTTGTCTTTATATATCCTAGCTGTCCTGCACGGAAATTGAAAGCTGCACCAACTATACAGAGCACAACTCTACCGGAAGTTCATTCTACTTCACACTATTGACTTTTTTTATCTATCCCCTACTCTCAGAAGCTCAGTTTTTTGCCAGGAAAACTGCAATTCGTTATCAGTGAAGCAGGCTGTATGTAGTCTGACTGGGTTCTCACTGGAGAAACACTGTCAGTCCCAGACCCAGAGCTGAACATTAACTCTTTCAGGCAGAAAAAAAAGAAAAGCAACACAGCATATTAATTTGTGTGCTTGGCACTGTACATACACATGTCTATCTCATCATATCGTATGTCACTTAAAGACAAACTGCAGTGAAAATAACGCAATGAAAAAAATTGCTTAATTTTTACAAGAATAGTTGGTAGGGGGAGAAAGAAGAGGATCCACTCACCTTCCTGCTGTTCCCCCAGCGATTTGCACTCCCCACCAACTGGCATCCTCTGGCCGGCATCCTCGCTTGCTCTGACGTAAGTGCCAGATCCCGCCTTGATGACGTCATCAAGCTATGACCCGGAACTTAGCGTCAGTACGAGCGGGGATGCCGGCCAGAGCGGAGGGGTCCACAGCGGCTGGAGCCTGTGAGGTGAGTAAATGCTGGCTACAGGGGGGCATCTGGCTATGGAGGGGACAAACCATGCCCAGCTACCAAAAGTGGGGATCTGGCTGCCTGACCCCCCAAATGCTCCTCCCCCCCCCTGCATGCAAAATCGCCTGGTTCTTAAGAGGGGTTAGGCAGCCAGCCCCCAAATAGTTAAAGGACAACTGAAGAGAGAGGTATATGGAGGCTGCCATGTTTTTTTCCTTTTAAGCAATACCAGTTGCCTGGCAGTCCTGCTGATCTTCTGCCTCTAATACTATTAGCCATAGCCCCTGAACAAGCATGCAGCAGATCAGGTGTTTCAGACTTTAAAGTCAGATCTGACAAGACTAGCTGCATGCTTGTTTCTGGTGTTATTCAGATACTACTGCAGAGAAATAGAACAGCAAGGGCTGCCAGGCAACTGGTATTGATTAAAAGAAAATAAATATGGCAGCCTCTGTATACCTCTTACTTCAGTTCCCCTTTAAGATTCCCTTTAAACTTATTCCTACAGTAATCATCACAAAGGGAAGCTGATTGGGATCCCCTATATATGCTTTTAATTTATGAACGTACATCAATGCTGTTTTTCTTTTTTGCTGCAGCTGAGCAGTGAGAAAAGTCTTGGCAAAGCTTCACACTGTAAATTAGTTTCAGCAAAAGGAAGCTTTTCATATCTCAAGTCTATATTTTTGTTACAGATATCATTTACAGGTGTCTTATTTAGAAGTTGTTTAGCACTTCATGCTTCTACAAAACAACCCAGTGCTGTTCCCTGCAGTGTCTACCTGTCTAATGACTGTCAATAACTGTCAAACAATCAAGTCACTCTGCGAGCTCACTGCATGGTCTGTGGGCTGGCAGTCGCAACTGCCTGATTTCTAAGCTTTGTCTCCAACAGCTTCAATAATTACTGTACCTAAACAAGGTATCACATCCATATTAGTAGTGTGCCAAGTTGAAATTACATTTTGGTAATGCTCAGACATAGTTTTATAATTCCAGTTTATATTTGTGGTGCCGCTATGCGGTCATGCAGCTCATTTTTGATTACTTTGAAAGCTTATAGCTTTGGACTTCTTTGAGTGCCTTGCTCGCTCTGTGGTGTTTGTGCCCTGATGTTTAGTTCATTATTATACAGGTTGAGCCTTTTATAATGATTTTTTTTTAGGTCACTCTGTACATAGTTGCAGCTGTTACACCCTGGTGACTGCTATCAAGGTAAAATCATAAGTGGGGACTTTGCAATGAATAACTACTGTGTATGTACGGAGGTCTGGCTTCCACTTATAACACCTCCTATCTTCTCCACTGCATGTGTACAGCCCCAATATATGTGCCACCTAGCATTTCCTATTTAGTGCCCCCTGCAGCATAGTACTTCTACTAATCTATAACTATAACTAATGCTGTTAGTTTGTGTCAATCCCAAGCATCTGTTGTACTTATAATACACTAGGGTGACCATATTTTGATTTCCAAAAAAGAGGACGATCACAACATCATGTGGGTGTGGGCATGGGTGGGGCCAAATATACAAGACCTTAGCAGTGTGCTGTCCAACTTTGCGGGCATGGAGGGTCGACTTTTTTTCCCAGACCACATGGTGGAGGGCTGGCTGACCACAAAATGCAATCGGATTCGCAGAAGATTTCCCCACAAAATGCAATGAGATTGGCAACAGATTTCTCCACAAATGGAATCAGATTGGCAGCATATTTCTCTACAAATGCAATGAGATTGGCAGCATATTTCCCCACAAATGGAATCAGATTGACAGCATATTTCCCCACAAATGCAATCATATTGGCAGCATATTTCCCCACAAATGCAATGAGATTGGCAGCAGATTTCCCCACAATTGCAATGAGATTGGCAACATATTTCCCCACAAATGCAATCAGATTGGCAGCAGATTTCCCCACAAATGCAATGAGATTGGCAGCAGATTTCCCCACAAATGCAATAAGATTGGCAGCACATTTCCCCACAAATGCAATCTTATTGGCAGCACATTTCCCCACAAATGCAGTCTTATTGAGAGCAGATTTTCCCACAAATGCAATCTTATTGGCAGAAGATTTCCCCACAAATGCAATGAGATTGGCAGCAGATTTCCCCACAAATGCTATAAGATTGGCAGCAGATTTCCCCACAAATGCAATCTTACTGACAGCAGATTTCCCCACAAATGAAGTCTTATTGGCAGCAGATTTCCCCACAAATGCAATCTTATTGGCAGCAGATTTCCCCACAAATGCAATGAGATTGGCAGCATACACACCTCAGATTGGCAGGAGATAGGAGCCGAGTCAGCCACACCAGCGGCGCGCCGGTGAATTCAAATGCAGGAAGTGACATAATCGGTCACGTCCAGCATTTAAAGTCCACCGTGCGGCTTCTATGCGCCGGCCTGGCTGGTTCCCATCCAGGCCCGAATTTACATCACAGGAGCCTATAGGCACTGGAGTTCTAGCGCCTTAGACTCTGCCCACAAACATATATGGAAATGCCCCCAAAACTGCACCGCAGTGTAATTGAATTGCAGCGCTTTTGGCCTCTGTGGAATTCTTTGTGGAATTCTGCGTTTCTCTGTAGAAACCCACCCCAAATAAATTCACACCATATATATATATATACAGTGGCTTGCAAAAGTATTCAGCCCCCTTGAAGTTTTCCACATTTTGTCACATTACTGCCACAAACATGCATCAATTTTATTGGAATTCCATGTGAAAGACCAATACAAAGTGGTGTACACGTGAGAAGTGGATCGAAAATCATACATGATTCCAAACATTTTTTACAAATAAATAACAGCAAAGTGGGGTGTGCGTAATTATTCGGCCCCCTGAGTCAACACTTTGTAGAACCACCTTTTGCTGCAATTACAGCTGCCAGTCTTTTAGGGTATGTCTCTACCAGCTTTGCACATCAAGAGACTGAAACCCTTGCCCATTCTTCTTTGCCAAACAGCTCCAGCTCAGTCAGATTAGATGGATAGTGTTGTTAACAGCAGTTTTCAGATCTTGCCACAGATTCTCGATTGGATTTAGATCTGGACTTTGACTGGGCCATTCTAACACATAGATATGTTTTGTTTTAAACCATTCCATTGTTGCCCTGGCTTTATGTTTAGGGTCATTGTCCTGCTGGAAGGTGAACCTCCGCCCCAGTCTCAAGTCTTTTGCAGACTGCAAGAGGTTATCTTCCAAGTTTGCCCTGTATTTGGCTCCATCCATCTTCCCATCAACTCTGACAGCTTCCTTGTCCCTGCTGAAGAGAGGCATCCCCCGAGCATGATGCTGCCACCAACATATTTGACAGTGGGGATGGTGTGTTCAGAGTGATGGGCCTCTTGACTGCATTTCTGATCAGCGCTCTCCTTGTTTGGCCTGTGAGTTTAGGTGGACGGCCTTGTCTTGGTAGGTTTACAGTTGTGCCATACTCCTTCCATTTCTGAATGATCGCTTGAACAGTGCTCCGTGGGATGTTCAAGGCTTTGGAAATCTTTTTGTAGCCTAAGCCTGCTTTAAATTTCTCAATAACGTGATCCCTAACCTGTCTTAATAATAATCTGAACATTTGTATAGCGCTTTTCTCCTGTTGGACTCAAGCGCTCAAGAGCTGCAGCCACTGGGATGTGCTCAAGAGGCCACCCAGCAGTGTTAGGGAGTCTTGCCTTGAACTCCTTACTGAATAGGTACTTGACCTAGCCAGGATTCGAACCCTGGTCACCCATGTCAAAGGCAGAGCCCTTAACCAGTACACTATCCAGCCACTTGTGTGTTCTTTGGATTTCACTATGTTGTTGCTCCCAATATTCTCTTAGACAACCTCTGAGGCCCTCACAGAGCAGCTGTATTTGTACTGACATTAGATTACACACAGGTGCACTCTATTTAGTCATTAGCACTCAGGCAATGTCTATAGGCAACTGACTGCACTCAGATCAAAGGGGGCCGAATAATTAAGCACACACCACTTTGCAGTTATTTATTTGTAAAAAATGTTTGGAATCTTGTATGATTTTCGTTCCACTTCTCATGTGTACACCACTCTGTGTTGGTTTTTCATGTGGAATTCCAATAAAATTGATTCATGTTTGTGGCAGTAATATGACAAAATGTGGAAAACTTCAAGGGGGCCAAATACTTTTGCAACCCACTGTGTGTATATATATATATATATATATATATATATATATATATATATATATATATATATATATATATATATATATATATATATATATATATATATATATATATATATATATATATATATATGTACTCAACAGATGGGATAAAAAGTTTAAAAATTAGTCAATGCTGTATGCTGCTTATGGTGATGTGGGCAGCAGTGCAGGGCAAGAAAACTATCATATCATAGAAAAGAGTGAAAGTGACAGTGCAGATATCCCAACTAAGAACCCCTAACCAGCAGTGAGGGAGTTAATGCAGAACGCTGAAGTGAGAGGTGTTACAGCTTGGAGTGATTACTGAGGGGGGAAGAAACAGCACAGATAAGCAGTTCACCCAATGGAATGCCAAGCATGTATGCCATGTGTCCTCATCCCGATTTGTCTGGCTGCATCATGCAATTCTCTATTTAATCCACCCGCGCTGGCTCTGGAGGATGTGTCTTCACAGTCAGAAGCAGCACAGCCAGGCAGCACGTGACAGCATTATGCTGAGAAGTAGTGAAACGAGAAGAGGGAGCGTCTGCATAGAGGTGGGGAGGGAGAGGAGAGAGACACTCGGGGAGGGGAGTGACCCACCTCTCCTCCAATCAGGCGCCTGTAGGCTCTGTGCCTTGGTACTTTAATGGTAAATCCGGGCCCTGTTCCCATCATGAAGAGCCGTTTTGGGAGCCGAAGAAGCCAGCTCTTTGGGAGCTGAGCGGCCAAGCAAGCCAGAAGAGCCGATGCTTAAAGAGCCGGAATTCCCATCACTAGACTGAGTCCGGTTCTTCTGGCTTGCGCTTGGCCGCTCGGCTCCCAAAGAGTCGGCTCGTGTTTGGCTCTCTGTCTCTTCTGCCGCTTGGCTCGCTCGTGTTCGGCTCTCTTCACCCGGACATTTCAAAAACCTGGGAGGACGGCTCGGACAGGTCTGAAAAAGTGGACATGTCCGGGCAAAAGAGGACGCCTGGTCAGCCTATAATATACCTATACTCAAAGATTACCATTACCAATTATTAGAGCACTAAAAGGGAACCTAAACTGAGAGGATTATGGATTTTTCCTTTTAAAATAATGCCAGTTTCCTGACTCTCCTGCTGATCCTGTCTCTCTAATACGTTTAGCCACAGCCTCTCAATACGCATGCAGATCAGGTGCTCTGACTGAAGTCAGTCTGGATTAGCTGCATGCTTGTTTCAGGTATGTGATTCAGCCACTACTGCAGCCAAAGAGATCAGCAGGACTGCCAGATGACTGGTATTCTTTAAACTGAAGCATCCAAATTCCTCTCAGTTAAGGTTCCCTTTAAGAATTTTCCACAATGTTTTACAGAGATTATACAGAGCAGGTTATATTTCTTAGTGTCTTTTAGGGTCTGGTTTGCAAAAACATTCCCAATAATCTCTGGATGTACTAAGGCATCTCCAAGCATCTCCATTTGCAGTGTCATGAGTGATTCAGTAAACTCAAACTGTCCCAAGACAGTCCTTACAGTTCTCTGGCTCACTTGCAACGTATTCAGCTTTCTTTTGTTTTGTTAATTTCTTTATGCAGCAGGTGCACCACCTTATTAAAGTTCTTCAAGGACTCAGCTGTGCCAGAAATTTAAGTTGCTAGGCCCAGAGTCTCTGGACATTTTTTTCTTGGTATATTATTCTGTTTATCTGTTGCTAACCCTTGTATTCTGCCTTGACCTTCCTCCTTGTCTGCTGTGTTCTGTACCGCATTGGTGTATTTTGTTTGTACTGTATATATTTATGTGCTTTTAGTTACTTTGTGCAGACAAATTGGTTCACTAGGATTGGTAGTGCACATTGTTTTTTTTCTTTTTTGCTGTAATATACGTCTATGTAAATGTGTATTGCAATGTAGTTAAGGCACACTTGAATTAAAAAAAAAAAAAAGTTAATTTTTACTTACCTGGAATTTCTATCAGCCCCTATTCCCCCTCCCCATAGTATTTCAGGTCCCTCAGAGTCCTTCAAGCCCCTTTCATTGTGCTGCTGCATCCTCAAAAAGATCTCCGCGCCTCCTTGATCACACTTCCATGTCTGGGAGCATTATACAAAAGCTTTGTTCTCAAAAGGATTGCACCTCACACATGCGAAGAATGCACCTGGTGCTGGTGACAGGGGCACGAATAAGACTGCACTGGACTGCATGTGTGCAGTAGTCACGACTAGAATTCTGGTGGAAAATCTTTCAGAGGAAGCAGCAGCACAATGCAGGGGACTGAGGGAACACAGAAGAACCTGAAAGACTATGGGGACTGAGGGAAGCCCTAAGTAAGAAAAAATCTACTTTTTTGTTCCAATATAGGTGTGCTTTTACCATTCAAAATAAATTATATTGCTCATTATCTCTTGTTTGAGAGAGTTTGAGTCTGCTGCAAACTGTGTTCAACCACTGGTCACTTGTCCAGTTTAAGAACACCATAGACTATTAAACACTTGCCGACCGCGCACTCATAACGCGCGTCGGCAAAGTGGCAGCTGCAGGACCAGCGACGCAGATCTGCGTCGCCAGCTGCAGGCTAATTAATCAGGAAGCAGCCGCTCGCGCGAGCGGCTGCTTCCTGTCAATTCACGGCGGGGGGCTCCGTGAATAGCCTGCAGGCCGCCGATCGCGGCTTGCAGGCTAAATGTAAACACAAGCGGAAATAATCCGCTTTGTTTACATTTGTACAACGCTGCTAACAGTAGCAGCGTTGTACCAGATCAGCGATCCCCGGGCCAATCAGCGGCCGGGGATCGCTGTCACATGACAGGCAGGAGCCTGTTAGAGGCTGCACAGGACAGATCCATTCCTGTGCAGCCTCCGATCTCCGGGGAAGGGAGGGAGGAGAGGGAGAGGGGGAATCCTGCGGTGGAGGGGGCTTTGAGGTGCCCCCCCCCCCCCCGCCAGCCACACACAGGCAGGAGCGATCAGACCCCCCAGCACATCATCCCCCTAGTGGGGAAAAAAGGGGGGCGATCTGGTCGCTCTGCCTGGTGTTTGATCTGTGCTGGGGGCTGTAGAGCCCACCCAGCACAGATCAGTGAAAACAGCGCTGGTCCTTAAGGGGGGGGGGGTAAAGGCTGGGTCATCAAGTGGTTAAAGCTAATGTTTCCTAATGTGTCTGTCTGAACAGAGGAATACATGCTACTAAAGGTTGAAGATGGGCATCAAAGGACCTAAGCTGGTTGAGATTGTTGGTTATTGTGGTATTGAGGGTACAAGGCACCAACATCCAGCTCTGAAACATTATTCTCAATATCACCTATTGTGATTCATTGAGTCCTCATCATGCACAAGTTATCTAAACACATAAATACAGAATTCAGGACTTTAACATTTTAAATTATCATTGTATTTATGTGGTTAGGTGCAGTCTGAGGAACAAAAACTGAACCCTTTTCCGTATAACGTGCATCAAATCTTCAGTGTACAATATAAAAATTCTTAGGAAACGCTCTTACATCCAATCACTAAGTGAGTTTTAGACTTTCAGATCTTCGACAATCTAGTTATTTAGTTCTGCCCCGGTGGCCATAATCTTGCTTAGTAACAAAAGCAGATGATGCAGAATAATGCACATTGACATTTTTATATTAGCACTTTATTAGATTTCCTGCACAATTTAGCCTTCAAATTTCTACCGTAACTTTACTCTCTGCAGAAGAGAGAAATGGACATTGCCTCTGTCTATGCGTTTGATTGGCAGGCTGAGTCAGCATACCATCATCTGTAATTGCATAGCCTTTCATCAGGCTCTCAGTATAGAATGATAAGGGAAAATCACACGGGAGACACACTCAGCATCGTGGACAGAGTTTCATTAAGGTATGCAGAAAAGTTCCAGCTAAAGGGTTTATTTGTATTCATTACAGAACTTTTTTTATCATTTGACTGAAAGCA
Source organism: Hyperolius riggenbachi (assembly GCF_040937935.1). NCBI lineage: Eukaryota > Metazoa > Chordata > Amphibia > Anura > Hyperoliidae > Hyperolius > Hyperolius riggenbachi. Next base: position 144,835,528 of record NC_090653.1, read on the forward strand.
GAATGATGCAAACATCCATTAAATGCCATTAGTTCTCTTTTTTTTGTTAGGGGGTCATTACACATGAACAGCTAAGATGTGTTATAACATTAAATAAAATAGAAGCAGTAATTACGGGTATGAGCTCTCTGTTCTTTTGTGCCAGACAAAAATGGAGATGTGTAATCGAAGCCTAAGCTCGTGGGTCTTCTACAAAATAGTGTAACTTTACTCTAAAACTTATTTGCAAAACAAGAAAGATATTCAAGTACTGGTAGCTATAATGTGGAACAGAACACTTATTTATGCCTTTTGCATATAAGCTTATGTTCCTGAATTATTGGTGTATTAAACTTTTTCTAGTTCTATTGGTTTATGAATTTATGCTGGCCAATAACAGTCTGCAAACTCAGATCTTAGCTGATGATCAGCTTTTCTAGGGTAACTTTTAAACTATCCATATAAAATATAAACTACGAGATGTATAATGTGTGATAACAATAAATATACATTATTAATGCACACAAAAAAAATAGAAAAAATATATTAAGGTTGGTTTCACGCTGCGGATTGGCACCACCAAAAACAGGCGTACTAATGCGGTAATTCCCCTCTGGCAGATGGCCAAGCAGGAAGTGACACACACTTCCTGTGGCCAATGCGATCACCTGTGTGGAACCATAGTGCTAGAATACGCTTTTGCCATAGACTTACATGACTTAAGGTCCACCGCACGTCACCGCAAAGCCGCACGGTAACGTACTATTGCCCTCGCATCGGGAATGTGGCGAAAAAGCCACTTCTGCTGCATCGCTCCGCAACATGTCAGTATGAAAGGCACCATAGACTGACATTGGCATGCGGTGGGGTGCGGTAAAAATGCAGCACTGCACCAGTGTGAAAGGGAATCTGAAGTGAAAATAAACTTATGAGATAATGAATTGTATGTGTAGTACAGCTAAGAAATAAAACATTAGTAGCAAAGAAGAGAGTCTCATATGATTTCCAGTACAGGAAGAGGTAAGAAACTTCAGGTGCTATCTATGAAAACCAACCCAACTTGAGTCCAAGACCATGCTGTTTTCTGAAGTATTTATACATCAAAGAAACAGTGAAAGAGCTTCAGATATAATACTTAAATTGGGTCCACTTCCTAATGTTACATGCTGCAAGCTGATATTCCATTGATCCCCAAAGCTGAAACTAAACCCAGAGGCTTATCTAGAGGGGGTGTAGGCATGGCTTGTGCCATGGGTGCCACATCACCATGGGTGCCATGCCTGCTCCTGTGCTGCGCCCCCATGCCTACCCCATGCCTCCCCTTCACTCAAACCTCAGAGCAGATTGCGATAATTCTATTATCTGAGGAACATGACTACTGAGGAAATAAGAAGAGATATTTCCCCAAAAAATAACTTCAGCAATATCCCGAGCCAAAAAGACACAGACAACCATAACAGATGTACATGAGAAAGGATTTCATTTTTAGAGGGGATGGGGGCTCTGGCTGGGGGAGAGGGGCGCAATTTCAGTGCTTGCCTTAGGCTCTATATTACCCACATAAGCCCCTGACTACACCTTTTGATTTCCCAAAATGAAGGTCTATATCAGGTTCATTACCTTATAGATGATCCCCAAAGCTGAAACTAAACCTCTTGATCTCCCAAAATGTAGGTCTATATCATTGCTAAATGTAGACTTTAAGCTTTGTACAAAATATTAGCTACCTGAGTTTTTGGCACCCTTTATATACAAAGACCCGATTGGCTTTCTACCTACAAGGCAGGCATTGGACACTATCCTTAGGGCTATTCAAGTCATAGAACCACTGCACAATAGAAAAATCATGGGCTTGTGACTGGTCTTGGACATATAAAAGGCCTTTTGTAACGATTTGTGTCAGCACACAGAGGATTTCTGATTATTGGTGATCTGCAGTATCACCATTAATGCAGACGCTATACCCGATTATGTGTGATCTGCAGAATCACCAATAATACCAGTATAGCTAACACAGGACACCTAATGTGGTAAAGTGTTTGGTGCAACAGTAAGAAAGGTAATCTCCCGAAGAGCGGGAGATACAGACTCTACTGCAGCCAGTGGACCCCTGAGGTGCAGGTGGCCACTGGCTGTACTTCAGCTGTCCTCCTGAGCGTAGGAGAGACAGACTGTACTGCAGCCAAGGATTCCCTGATGGATTGAGAATCAGACTGTACTGCAGCCAAGGATTCCCTGATGGATTGGGAATCAGACTGTACTGCAGCCAGTGGACTCCTATGGGGTAGAGGCCCCTGGCTGGACTGCAGAAAGGACTTCCTGAGGAGCAGGAAGCCCTTGCAGCTAATTGACACCTGAAGGATGAGTGTCACGAGTAGTACAGACAGACTGATCACTCGAGGGATGAGTGACAGCCAGAAGGGTCAGACAGGCCAGGTCGGCAACACATGAGCAGATAAGGTACAGAGACAGAAGGCTGATTTGGTAACCGGGAACAGGCAAGGTTGGCAACTAGAAGACTGATGGGCAGAGGTACCGAATCAGAAAGCAAGAGAGAGGTCAACAGAGCCAGAGGTCATAACTAATAAGCACAATCCTAGTCTGAGGTGTGAGGTCCTTGGTCTCGACACCCGGGAACTAGTGTACAGAATAACACAGTATCCTATGCTAGGGTGTGAGGTCCTTGGTCTCGTTACCCGGCAACTGGTCTAAAGTATAACACAGCAATGACACAGTAATCCTATACTTGGGTGTGAGGTCCTTGGTCTCAACATCCCGGAACTGGTCTAAAGGATAACACAGTAATGACACAGTAATCCTAAGCTTGGGTGTGAGGTCCTTGGTCTCAACACCCCGGAACTGGTCTAAAGGATAACACAGTAATGACACAGTAATCCTAAGCTTGGGTGTGAGGTCCTTGGTCTCAACACCCTGGAACTGATCTAAAGTATAACACAGTAAACTTCAAGAGCGGAATCTGGCTAAGTGTGAATTCCCAGTTCCAACTGGTTCTAACACACTGTAGGATCTGACTGAGGTTTGAGTGCTCACACGTTAGTATTCGCAATGGCAGACAACCTTCAACTGACAAGCAAGTACTTTAAGTACCCAGAGCTCTCACCAGCCCCGCCCCAACCACTCAGCCAGTCCGGAGCACAGCCGGAGTCAGCTGACCGGCCTGATCAGCTGACTCCCCTTCTACTGACATAAAGGTCCTGTCGCCGGGCCCGCGCGCGCGTAGCTCTCCACCTGTGTGCACTAGAAGGACCAGGCGAACCAGCAGCATGTAGCCGCTCGGCAGAGGCCGCCGGCTGGAACGCGGAGATAGCCGCCCTGCCGCTTGCCCACGCGACGGCATCTCCGCTATTCATTACACTTTTGCCACAGTGTCATGGGACTATCTGTTGTGTGTCCTAGACAAGTGGGCATTTGGATCCTCCTTCACAACTTGTATTGAGGAACTCTGTTAATACCCTTTAAGATGAATCCTTTTGCTGATGTTCTATTGCTGTTTTTGACTGATCCACTGACATCTGTTCCTGAGTAGCTACAAATTTTCCCTAAATGTTCTTCTATATCTGACCTTTATATTAACCTGAACAAATCTGAAGCATTAATTACATTACAATCAACATTGAGACCTGCACGGCCAACTACCTCATTAGAATACCTGGGGAACAAGCTTACAGCCTCATATCACATCCTTTTCTAACATAGCAACGTACTAGATGTCATTTTTTGAGGTGGATATACAGTATGTGTTTTTTTAATGGTTTTAATAAAGTTTTAATACACAAATTTTGATAGTGTGAACTAATCCAGTGCCACTCTTTTTTTTTTGTATATTGGTGTTCTTTTTATGTGGAGGGGGTGAAGGGGATATCCCTACTCCTGAGAGACAGGTGGCAGGATAGAGTGGAATTGGTTTGTGCATTTGATTGATTAGAGCAGCGCCCTTCAAACCTTCTTTTTGACAGTCTTTTCCAACATATCGACTACCCTCTTGCTAAATAAATGTTGGCCACCTGGTCAATTTATAATCCATCCTGGCTGGGTTGCATAAACTCAGTTAAAATGACCCTTTACCCAAAGTCCTCTACTATTTTTGATGTTTCCAATCTGGATGTCCCCATACTTTCTCAGGATGCTTCAGAGGGAATTGAGGCATTTATCTAGGGAAAATATCACTTTAGAGTCTCTAGGTCTACTTCGTTTGTGTGCAATTAAAGCAGAGGTCTAGGCATTCCTAATTGAACATGTTATTATCAGGCAGCACAGCTTTTTCATCTAATAAACTTTTATAAAGGTGCACATATGCCTGCATGGATACTTTTTGAGATACCAGCAGTTGCCCTACAGTACAGACACTCATCTGGCTATCTACTCTTGTACCACCCTTAATCCTTAGAAATAGCAGGGATGAGCAGAAACTACATCAGTGCAAATTTACACATCGTAGTTCGCATCTACGCATCATAGTTTGTAGGCGAAGTTTCAAAACTACGCTTACGAATTTACGCATAACAAAGTACTGCTACGCATAGTTTATGCCCGCTACGCGTAGTTAACATATGTATTGCGAAGTGGACTATGAATGCGTTAATTCGCGTCTATTTTTCTGTGAACGATTGTATGCTTACAAAATTACGCATTGGAAAGGGGAATGTATGCATAGAAGTGTTCCCGTTATAAACATTTAAAGAGGAATGAATGCAGAAATTTTTACGCATAAGGGCATAAGCGTCCGCATACACTACGCTTCGCACTACGCATAATTGCGTATTTTAACGCATAGTCTACGAAATGCAAATGAAGCGAATATTTGATTTCGAAGCCGTAGTTTATTGAAGCGTAATTGCGTAAAACTACATGTAGTTCCAGCGTAGCGAAGTTGGCTGACTACGACCATCCCTGGGGAATAGCTTTTAAACATTGCTTAACAGTATGAGGTTCTGTGAAGTATTTGAAAAGTTTGCTTTCACCGACCCAACAACTATCTTTCTTAGACAACTCTCTACCTCAGGTTTTGAGAGCCCTGCTAGCTTTAAACCTCGAGCAACTTAAATGGTTAACAAAAAATAAAAAAGGAGGTATAACACACCGCACACATGCAAAGGTCAACCTGGTGACCACTGGCAAGCAGAGAGTACATGGCTGTGCAGTGGACCTAGTTGTGACACCTCCACATCTTGCAGGCAGGCCTCCTGCCACCTCCTCTCCCTCTCCTCCTACTCCTCCGGCAACATCCTCTTTGCTGTCGTCCTCTTCCTCCTCCTTGGCTGAGTGGCAGTTCTACTCTACTGGTGCTGCGATCTCCTCTCCAGCTACACAGCTCCTGCTCTCCAGGGCCTATGCTGCATGCCAGGTACAACGGTGTCACGCCATCTTAGACATGTCTTGCCTCATAGCGGGCCGGAGAGTCACACTGGAGCAGCTCTTCTGGCTGCTCTGAACAAACAGGTGGATCAGTGGCTGACCCCGCACCAACTGGAGATCAGTAAAGTGGTGTGTGACAACGAAAGCAATTTCGGCTTTGAATTTGGGAAAGTTGACACATGTACCCTGCATGGCACATGTGCTGAATCTAATAATTCAGAGATTTTTGTGTAAGTACCCAGGCTTACAGGACGTCCTGAAGCAGTCCAGGAAGGTGCGTGGGCATTTCAGGCGGTCTTACACGGCCATGGCATGCTTGGTCGATATTCAGCGGAGAAAAAACTTTCCGGTGAGGCGCTTGATGTGCGATAGCCCGACTCGCTGAAATTCAATGCTCTTGATGTTTAACCGCCTGCTACAACAGAAGAAAGCCGTCAAACAGTATCTCCACAACTACAGTAAAATGACATACTCTGGGGAGATGGGGATGTTCTGGCCGAAGTACTGGATACTCATGCGAAATGTCTGCAGGCTCATGCGGCCGTTTGAGGAGGTGACGAACATGGTAAATCTCAGTGAAGGCACCATCAGCGACTTGATCCCATATGCTTTCTTCCTGGAGCGTGCCGTGCGTAGAGTGGTGGATTAAGCTGTGGAGGAGCATGAACAGGAACAAGAGGAAGAGTTGTGGGATCAATTCTCAGCAGTGCCATATGTTTCCTCACCACCTGCGGCAGCACAGAGGGGGGAGGAGGAGGAGGAGGAACAGTTGTGTGGGGAAGAGGAGTCAGATGATGAGGAAGGAGTTTTTTTTTGAGAAGGCAGAAGAACAGCCACAGCAGGCATCACAGGGGGCTTGTGCTGCGCACCTTTCCCGTGGTATTGTTTGTGGCTGGGGGGAGGAGGAGAACTTACCTGACATCACTGAGGATGAGCAAGAGGAGATGGATAGTACGTCTGCATCCATATTTGTGCAGATGGCGGCTTTCATGCTGTCAAGCCTGGTGAGGGACCCCCGTATAAAAAAACTCAAGGGGCATGACCTGTACTGGGTGGCCACGCTAATAAGCTATAAGCACAAAGTGGCGGAGATGTTACTAACTCATCTGAAGGCAGAAAGGATGCAGCACTTGCAGAATGAGCTGGCAACTATGCTTTACAGTGTGTTTAAGGGTGATGTCACAGCACAATGGAATAAAGGTACCACTGCCAGTAATCCTTCTCCCATGTCCACGCAGGCAAGGACAAGGACGTTCCAGTGATCTCATGGTGATGTCGGACATGCGGACATTCTTTAGTCCAACGACTCATCTTAGCCCTTCCGGATCCACCCTTCACCAACGCCTCGACCGGCAGGTAGCTGACTACCTGGCCTTAAGGACTACTGGGTGCACAGGCTTGACCTGTGGCCAGAGCTGTCACAATTTGCCATTCAACTTCTGTCTTGCCCTGCTTCAAGCGTCCTGTCAGAAAGGACCTTCACCGCAGCTGGAGGCATTGTTAGTGAGAAGAGAAGTCGCCTAGGTCAAAAAAGTGTTCAGTATCTCATCTTTATTAAAATTAATGAAGCATGGATCCCAGGGGACTACTGCCTGCCTGAAGACTAAGTCAGTCCCCACACACACATCATCTCTGCCTGCACGCCATGTAACTGCCTGCCCCAAGACTAAGTCGGTCCCCACATAGCATCTCTGCCTGCAGGCCGCTTGACTGCTTTCTCGCCACCACCAACAGGGTCCAGGACTCTAGGCGGATTCCTGAATTTTTAAGGCCACTGCTAGCAGCGGCCGCTAACAAAACCAATAAAAAAAATTTCTGGTGTGTGTACATGCCTGCCTAATTTTTCTGGCTGTACTGCAGCTGCAACAACAAAACAAAGGCAACAAACAAAAACAAAACAACAACATGTGTCAATTCCCCTTCGTGATCGTTACCTTGCCGCAGTGAAGTAACTTGTGTATCACAATGAAGCAATGACCGCCGGCTATATGAGTGTGTCGGGGGGTTTGGCACACCCAAGATAATAAGGTCGTTGCTTCATTGTGGACAGACCAAATTTGATCAGCTGGACAGTCACTGTCATTGAGCTACCTCAACCCGGTGATCATATGGGCTTGAAAACCGCTATCGCCTGCACTCTCACCATGGTGCACACAAACAGCTGTTTACGGTGAGTTACACAGTGAGTTTGGTCTGTCAGTGTGAAGCAGTACACTAATTACACTACCTGATTGATGTATACACATGCAAGATGTTTTAAAGCACTTTAGGCCTCCAATTTAGCATGCAATGTGATTTCTGCCCTTAAAACGCTGCTGTGCGTCAAATCTTGATTTTTCCCCGGGACTTTTGGCATGTATCCCACTCCGCGATGCCCCCTTCCAGGTGTTAGACCCCTTGAATCTTTTCCATCACTTTTGGGGCCAGCATAAATGTTTCTAGTTTTCAAAGTTTGCCTCCTCATTGAAGTCTATTGTGGTTCGCGAAGTTCGCACGAACCCGAACTTTTGCGGAAGTTCGCGTTCGAGGTTCGCAGACCTAAAATCAGAGGTTTGAGCCATATCTAATTGTCATTTCACTTAACTGTCCCTTAGAGGGGCTCACAATCTAATCCCTACCATAGTCATATGTCTATATTGTGTAGTGTAGTGTATGCAGTGCCCCATCAGGGGGGGGACAACTGATACAAGAGTCATGAGCCCAGCCACCTGGATCTCCCAGGGGGGCCCAGGCCCCATGTTCACTCACTGCGGCTCCGCTACAGGCCTTAAGCTCGCAGCATGTCACGTCTCATGTGTGAGTATTTACTCTGAGCAGTCTGCGGGCAGGCGGGGCAGCTACTGCTCTGAGCTAACCGGTCATGGTGCTGTGGCCAATCACAGAAGAGGGTGGAGTAACATTTAAAATGAGGCACTGCTGAGTTCTGTGATGGCGAGAAATCCCAGTGTAGCCAGGTATCACTGCTGTCTCTGCCATGCCTGACGATGCGCAGAGTGGCAGTGTCCTTGTGTGCCTGCTGATCTCTACACGTTCTGCCGAGTCCACATTCCCACCAGCTGCCGACCTCTGTGCTGCACAGGACAGGAGACCTCTATGCAGTCCTGCCTGCACCACAGTCTCTCCTCATCCTCCAGCATGCAGATCAGGAGAAGTAACAGCAGTGAGAAGGGGAGGAGCCGAGACCAGCCATCAGCACACGCAGATAGTGTGCTCCTGCAGCTGCCGTGTGTCAGAGCCAGACGAGAGAGTCATGCAGCCTGGCAGACAGATGAAATCAGCCACTGAAGGGAGGGGGAGAAAACGAGTGAAGCCAGCCTGCCACTGGATGGAGAGGAGGGGAGAGGAGAGCTACACTGGTGAAAAAACAGGAGAGGAGCTTGAGCTGAGCCACTACTTCATTGTATAAGGAAGAAGCAAATTTTGTGGTAAGGCACTCTCTCTGTCTCTTCTTACCCCCCTCTCTCTACTCCTCCCCTCTCTCTCTCTCTTCTAACCCCCCCCCCCTCCCCTTAGCTCTCTCTATATGTCTGACTCTCTATATATCTTTTACAGATTTACTTAGACTCTAAGGGGTGTACCAATAGATCACAATGCGCCCCTTTGAAACCTTCATGGGTCACCTCTTTGTAAGTTACTACCCCCCATCCTCCCGTGCTCATCTGATCCCAAACAGGCCTGGGCACCTGGACTTCTTCCTTTCCATCTCCACGGGGGCCTCCATCTTCTGCTCCCTTGGCTATCACCTACCACAGACCCACAAATCAGCGCAGCAGTAGTAATGCAGGGTCTTGCCTCTTCCAGCGGCTTCGGATCATGGATGCTCTTCCATTGCATCTACTAGATGTAAGCCTTCCTCTCAGCCCAAGCGTCTCTGCACGTCACGTGAAACTCAGACCAAGACTGAGGCCTAGTGGCTGCAGTGGGAGGACATCAGTGATCCAATGCAGGAAGGGATACACCCCAGTACTACTTCTGCTCTGATCTGTTTGACTGTTAATGGAAGATGAGCAGGGAATGGGCCTATCCCTGCTACTATCACTAACACTGGCTTCACTGCCACTACACGTAACGCTAGCCTACCCACCGCTACACCTAACACTACACCTAACACTAGCCTTCGCACCACTACACCCAACACTAACCTCACTGCCACTACACTTAACACTAGCCTTCCCACCACTACACCTAACACTAACCTCACTGCCACTACGTAATGCTAGCCTACCCACCGCTACATCTTAAACTAACCTCACTGCCATTACACCTAACACAACTTTCACTGACACTACACCTAACACAAGCCTTCCCACCTCTACACCTAACACTAACCTCACTGCTGCACGCACAGAGGGGGACACAGTTTCGCTGCGTCCTGCTGTGCGCGCCACTTTCTTTAGTGTCAGAACCACGTACATTTTTTGCCGCTACAGGCACGGGGTGGGTGGCTATTGGGTGGGCACAGCAGCCAGTGAGTGGGCTCGGGAGGGGGCCCAGGCCTGATGATGTTTGAGGGGCCCCAAAATTTCTGATGGCGGCCCTGAATGTATGTATTGTAGTCTAAAGTCAATTTTTAAGGAGGAAGCCAATTAATTATTTGTATGTTTTTGGGATGTGTGAGGAAGCTGGAGTGCCTAGAGGAAACCCACACAGACACAGGGAGAACATACAAATTCTGTGCAGATAGTGCCCTGGCTGGGATTTGAACCATGGACCCAGCATTGCAGGGCAAGAGGTCTAACCACTACGCCACCATGTATGATGTTTCAGATCATTGAGTTCAGATCATTGAGTTCAGATCATTGAGTTCAGATCATGCAAAATGAGAGCAAAACTGAAAGTGTTGTGTTTATATTTTTGCACAGTGTACCTTGGTAGCCAAACTTTTCAGATTGGTAAATCTTTTGTGCAGCTGTGCCTACTGTAGTTGTGCACATGTTCATATGGCTACATTGCTACAGCACGCTGCTATCACTAGCCAGAGTTTGAGTCAACTCTAGTACACACATAGCAGAAACTAAAAACTCATTTACCTATATCTAATACAAAAAGGAGACATTGATTCCACACATTTGAAAATATTATGCTGTATATATAGTTTACATTTATCGCAGTGCCTTACAGAGTGTGTGGTCTTGGCAGTAACTGTCGCTCAGAGGGGCTCACAACCAGAGCCGGGCCGAAGCAAAGGCGAGAGAGGTTCCAGCCTCAAAGCGCAGTGCAGGATGGTGCACAACTTACTCAGCTATCATTCCAAAGTTCCAAGTACAGCTCCCTAAACTATGCAATAAGGTTGTCCATTATGTTAGCATGGTCAAAAAGGAGTGTGTGTCTATGCACTGGAAAGTGGGCGTGTATGGTAATAAAGTTGCCCCAGTATAGGTAGTATAATTCCCCAGTATAAGTAGTATAGCTCCCCCAGCATAGGTAGTATAGCTGCCTCAGTGTAGGTAGTCCCAGTGTAGGTAGTCCAGCTGCCTCAGTGTAGGTAGTCCCAGTGTAGGTAGTACAGCTGCCTCAGCATAGGTAGTGCAGCTGCCCCAGTGTAGGTAGTTCCAGTGTAGGTGGTCCAGCTGCCCCAGTGTAGGTAGTCCCAGAGTAGGTAGTCACTACAACACTACATTTTTATTATGTTTTGCAGTTAGGCCATTTGCCACAAGATGGCGCTAATGTAAGATCAGGATGCCGTGATTTGCAATAGCAAAGGCAGACACCTAATGCAGTGTGGTCTGCACGAGCCTCCGTATCTACCTGACGTCACAACTTCCCTTAACTGAAGCTGGAGCGCTGATGCGTTCCAGCACACGATTGGCTCAAAGGGAGCAAGATGAGCAGTTTTGGACGGCGGAAACCCGCCGTATCCCGCAAGGTAGCTTATTTTAGCCCGGCCAAACAGCACACAGTTTACAGCCTCCGTAGAAGCGCATGTTTAGCGCGAAATGCCTGTAAGGCTCCTCTGTGCCCAGCACCCACCACCACCGCACAGCCTTCTTTTATGATATGTCTACCTTCATTACACTATTGATGATGTGATATGTTACCACCTTTTGGAATAAATGACAGTTCACAGCAAGTGCCGACTGATCCACTTTGTTCTTCAACCTGCATCCCTTGTATACACTTAAGTCTGAGCACGCTGTCTGCACCAAAGAGTAAGAAGGCCTGCTTCCTGCCATTTACCTCATGCACGCAGAGAGAGCTGTAGTGCCGACTCCTTCTTTTGCTTTCTTGCCTGAGCCCCTTCCAACGTTGATCATCTATCTCTTTGAGTCTGAGCACACAGCATGTCGACTACTGCGGCCATTGATCACGAGATCGACACAGAGTCTGAAGATGAAAGTACAGATAGTGGAGATGAATCAGAGGGATTAGCAGTGGCTAATGGCAAAAGTGACATTAAAGATTTCTTCAAAAATCGAGCAACGTCATCTGCTTCAAGTTAAACGGTGGGTGCTAGGGTTACTGAAACCAATTTAGAGAGGCTGAGTGAAAAGGAGGTTAAACTATTCTGGACTCTAACAACGCTTCAGCAATATAAAGACGACCAAATCACAGCAAGGGGTTTTAGACGATACGTCGAGCCGTCCGAGTATCAGGACGACGAGGAGTTTGTCAAAAAGTGGAAGACAGCATACCTTGAATTAGCAGTAAAACTGCAAGACATTGTGCTGGAGTGTACCAAACAGGAACACTCTAAAACACTTAAAGAGATTGAGAATACTAAACTCCGCTATCAGGAACTGGTGGAACGTACTCAGTACTCCAAAAAATCGATCGCAAATTAACAATCGTACAAGACACTATCAAGGAACGCAAACTGCGCAAACTCCAAAGAGACAAAGACGACTATCGTCAGAAGAAATACTTCTCCTGGCAGAGAGTAGTGTTGGGCGAACAGTGTTCGCCACTGTTCGGGTTCTGCAGAACATCACCCTGTTCGGTGATGGTGTTCGGCCTTTTAAGTTCGGGTTTGCCCCGAACTACTGAATGGCCGCCGAACAGGGCCGAACAGGGCCCCTGTTCGGCCGAACAGGGCCCTGTTCGCCCGAACATGCCGCAATACGGCCCCCCTATGGGGTCGCAGGCATAAGGGGGGAGCATGCCCCGATGGCGGGGGGGGGGGGGGTCGGAAATTCCCCCCACCCCCTCCGCTAGCGCTCCCCCCTCTGCCCGCTTCCCCATACAAAAGTTTAAGGCAAGTTAAATAGTACTTGGTGGCTGGCACTGGCAGTGGAGTGAGGAGGAGGAGGAGTCCGAGTAGCAGAGTGACGCGTTGAGGCCGGGCAGCGGGCGGTTCAGCGGTAGTACCCTTGTGGTACTTCCGCCCTTTCTCTGACCTCACGTCCTCTGCATACGAGGGTACGCGTCACGCGTACCCTCGTATGCGTCATCACGTAGAGGACGTGAGGTCAGAGAAAGGGTGGAAGTAACACAAGGGTACTACCGCTGAACCGCCCGCTGCCCGGCCTCAACGCGTCACTCTGCTACTCGGACTCCTCCTCCTCCTCACTCCACTGCCAGTGCCAGCCACCAAGTACTATTTAACTTGCCTTAAACTTTTTTTATGGGGAAGCGGGCAGAGGGGGGAGCGCTAGCGGAGGGGGTGGGGGGAATTTCCGACCCTCCCCGCGATCGGGGCATGCTCCCCCCTTATGCCTGCGACCCCATAGGGCCCCCAAAATGGGCATGTTCGGGGGTCCCATTGACTTCCATTGAGTTCGGCGTTCGGGCCGAACATGCCGAACATCTGGCCCATGTTCGGCCTGTTCGGCCCGAACCCGAACATCCAGGTGTTCGCCCAACACTAGCAGAGAGCTGGAAAGCCAAGAACCCCAAGAAAGGGGAAAGGGCACTGGACGACCGACACAGACTTCAGTGAGGAAGAGAAGAAAAACGGTAGTATCTATCCTGACAATCCGTCTGGTAGATCAGATCCTGACCAAAGATCTCGCCCTTTAGGCGGAGGACAAGGAGGGGCAGAGGCAAATCCAAGGCAAAAGAGAAAGGGAAGTCACCTGCAGTGGGAAGACAGGAGGCATCCCAAAAATCCAAAGCGGAGGAGGAATTAGATCTATCTGTAACCTCTAAGTGTGACCCCTTGGAGATCTTGAAAGTGTCGAATGTTGTGCAGTGGTGCTCAGCAGAGCTCGAATATTCGAGTAGCTCGAATATTCGAGCTCTTTTTTCAGCTATTCGAGCTCGAATACCGAGCTCGAACAGCTGCAGCTATTCGAATGGGCTATTCGAGTGAACTCGAATAGCCCATTCACTATTCGAGCTATTCGATCAAACAGCGCTATTCGAGCTCGAATACCGAGCTCGAATAGCGTCATAGCCCAGATTGATGTCCTTAGAGCCAATCAGAGGGCTCCCAGGACGCCAATCACAGAGGGGGACCCTGGCCAGCCCGTACCCTATAAATAGCGGCCGCCATGTTCCGTTTTTCCGTCCTTGCCTGACTTTGTACAGAGAGAGATCTGCTCCTTTGTGCTTTGGCTTAGCAAGAGCTTTATTGTGGTCAACTACCTAGCATTTTTGCTCACATACACCTCCTATACACACCTATATTTTTGTTAGTTAGATAGACATTGTATTTTAGTTAGTAGCTTGTGTGTTACATAGAGACAGACACAGCTGCTGCAGGCAAGCTTACACTGCTTTAGGCCTCAGGGCCTTGCCTGTGTGGGCAGCTGTCCTCCTGTCCTCTGTTAGTTTATTATACCAGTGTTTCTGCTGTCCTTTACTACTGAGTGGTTGTATTTTGTAGTAACTGTACTAGGACACTCACTGTCACTGTTTGTTCATAGCTCCTGCGTGTGTGCGTGCACAGTACACACACTCTATTTCCTTCTGATTACTATTGATTATTGTAATTTCTAGTTGTACTTACTAACTACTTACTACTAGGGACACTCAGTCACTGTTCATAGGCTAGCTCCTGCGCTGTGTGTGTGTGTGCGTGCACTGTCAGTACACACACTCTATTTCCTTCTGATTACTACTGATTATTGTAATTTCTAGTTGTACACTTACTTACTACTTACTACTAGGGACACTCAGTCACTGTTCATAGGCTAGCTCCTGCGTGTGTGTGTGCGTGCACTCAGTACACACACACACACTCTATTTCCTTCTACTTAATCTGATTACTACTGATTATTGTATTTTCTAGTTAGTGTACTAGGGGACACACTCACTGTTCACTGTTCACACTTATACTGATTACTGAATTATTGTATTTTGTATTAGTACTGTACTAGTAATCACTTAGCGATCTAATCACTTAGTGATTAGTGTCACCTCACCCACCAACCCACTCCATTAAAGTACCGCACTTTTTCACCCGCCCTTTTAAAAAACTTTTTTGTTTACGCCCAAAACATCAAAGATGTGTGGAAGTGGCAGCCAGCACGGTTTGGGCAAGGGGAAGGGCAGCAAGGGATTTAAGAGGAGAGGGAGCAGCATTGTGGCAAGCCGCGGCCGCGCCACCATGCACAGTTCCGCAGCAGCAGCAGCTGCGTCAGTGGCTAACATTCCTCCTATAGCCACTGGCCGTGGACGCCTTGGGTGCCGCCCAGCAGGAGCAACTCACGCTGCAGAGACACAGCAGCAGCAGCAGCAGCGTGTAGTACCTGCTCCTATTTTCCTCCAGCCGGATCGGAAACGTCCCATTGAGGAAAAGGATGCAGACACTGTGGTGCAACTGATGACGGAGGATGAGCAGCCCGCCATCAGCTCTGCATCCGAGGCTTCCACCCTCACCACCACCACCACCCCTGTTCGCAGCAGCCGCCCAGCAGGGCCTGGGGAGGAGGCCAGTTCACCGTCACAAGTTGGCGACCTGTCACTCAGCAGTATTTTTACCCCAGGCACCATCAGGGTATTGTCTGCTGTTGTTGGCGATTTGGAGGAGGAGATGCTGATGGGCACTTTGGGGGATGAGGGATTGGACAGCAAGACTGTGGTGACAGTCAAGCAGCCCATCCATGCATCAGGAGAGGAGTTTGGGGGGTCATCATCCCAGCAGGACATGTTTCAGGAGGGGGATGATGATGATGACACGGTGACAGACAAAGACTGGGTGCCACCAGCTCCAGAGGATGTCATCATCAGCAGCTCTGAGGAGGAGGAGGAGGATGCGCTTGTGGGCCTTGCAAGGAGGCGCATCATTGCAAGCATTGGCAGCAGTAGGCAGGTCCCACAGCCTGCTGGTGTCTCAGGCTCAGCAGCAGCAGCAGCAGCATCTGCCAGTACCACCACCAGCCGCACCCAAGCCCCCGCCCCAACCACCACAGGGAGACAGGCAGCAGCGGCTCCAGGCCATAGGGGGTTGTTTTTGTCACCAATCTGGCGATTTTTCACCATGCCCACTGTGTACAGCAAGTACGCCACTTGCAACCACTGTCAGCGGAAGTTGAGCAGAGGTGCAGACCCCTTAAAGTTCAGCACCAGCTCGCTCATCAACCACCTTGCAGCTAAACATTTCCACCAGCATGAGGAGTTCCAGAGGCTGAAGGCATCTGCTGCTGGCAGTGGCACCACACCCATCACTGCACAGCCTTCAGCAGCAGCAGCAGCAACAGCAGCCACCCGCCCTCCTGCTCCTCCAGCAGCACCAGCAGGAGTGCGGAAACGCACTGCTCCTCCCCCCTCTGCAACTCCTGCCGCCGACACTGAGGCCTGTTCTGGCAGCCAGTCCTCAGTGGCCTCCTCTGCTGTGTCCGCTGATTCCCGTGCCAGCAAAAGGCCACGCCAGAGCCTTTTGAGCGAGTCCTTCCAGGGGGTGGTTAGGGCTCTGCCTCCCAGCAGCCGTCGCGTGCGTCAGCTGAACGGCTTGCTGGCACGGGCCATGTGCACCCAACTCCTGCCGTACACGCTCGTGCAGGAGGGGAGCGACATGCGTGCGCTGCTTGCTTGTGCAGCCCCAGACTGGCAGCTCCCCAGCAGACACTTTTTCGCCCGCAAGGCCATTCCTGCACTGCACCGCTTTGTGATGGCCAATGTGGAGCGAGGGCTGGAGCACGCGGTTGGTGAAAGGGTCCACGTCACCATGGACTCCTGGAGCAGCCTCTTCGGGACAGGCCGCTACCTGTCCTTCACTGTCCACTGGGTCAGCTTGGTGGAAGGGGGTGAGGATGGGAGAGCAGCAGCGGGCACAGCAGCAGCAGCAACACAGTGGGTGATGCCACCCCGCAGGGTCAGGGGAACTGCAGCAGGTTCCTCCGATCCTCTGCCATCCTTCGGCACACCTGGCCAAACCCCCCGCCTCAGCAGCAGCGTGAAGGCCCGCCACTGCCAAGCGCTGCTGCAGTTGGTCAGCCTTGGGAAGACCAAACTGACGGCAACCCATGTGTTGGCCAAACTCCAGGAGCAGGAGAGGAGTTGGCTGACCCCCAGAGGCCTCAGAGTCGGAGAGGAGGTGGCCGACAATGGGGCCAATCTGGTTGCCACAATTGACAGGGGAAACCTGACCCACATCCCCTGTCTTGCCCACGTGCTGAACCTGGTGGTGCAGAAGTTCTTGCGCACCTACCAGGGGATGGGCGAACTGCTGGAAACGGCAAGGAACGTTGTGCGTCACTTCCGGCGCTTGGCTGCAGCCTGTGCGAGCCTGGAAGACGTGCAAAAGGAGCTGGAGCTGCCACGCCATCGGCTGATCCTTGACGTTCCAACTCGCTGGAACTCCACCCTGGCGATGTTGGAGCGTCTGGTTGAACAGAAGCA
Organism: Hyperolius riggenbachi; assembly: GCF_040937935.1. Taxonomy (NCBI): domain Eukaryota; kingdom Metazoa; phylum Chordata; class Amphibia; order Anura; family Hyperoliidae; genus Hyperolius; species Hyperolius riggenbachi. Next base: position 144,852,604 of record NC_090653.1, read on the forward strand.
CGCTGTCAACCAGTACCTTGCCCAGGCCACTGTTTCCGCCGCTCAGAGAAGGGACAAGACCAGCAACATCCCGTCCATCGTCCCTGATGATGACTGGAGGTACATGCAGCAGGTGTGCTTAGTGCTGGCTCCCTTTCTGCAGGCCACTAACATAGTGAGCAGGGACCATGCTATGGTCTGCGAGTGGGTGCCCCTGGTTTGTCTGCTGAACAGGGCCCTCGATGCTTTGCTGGAGCAGGGAGCGGCAGCCTTGGACCAGCAGGAGCGGCAAGAAGCTGCACAGTCCACCTCTGAGGGGGAGGAGGAGGAGGACTTGGTGGAGGTCCCTGACCTTGCTGCTGATGAGGGGGATCAGCACAGCGCAGCTGAGTTGGTGCGGGGGTGGAGAGAGGATGAGGCGGCAGAGGAGGAGGATGAGGACAGCACTGCCGTCGATGTGCCAGCACACGTGGCCCGCCTCTTCCCAATGGCAGCGCACATGCTGACGTGCCTGCACAAGGACCCCAGGGTGATCCAGATGAAGCAGAGGGAGGACATCTGGATCAGCATGATGTTGGACCCACGCCTCAAGGGGAAGTTGAGCCAGTTCCTGCCGCCTGCAGGAGGAGACCCAGCGCAACAAATAAGGAGCTTGCAGCAGGCCCTTGTTGAGCGCTTGGAGGAAGCCTTCCCCCAGCCTTCCACCCCCACTGTCCAGCCAGCACAGAGGCAGCAGCAGGTGCCTGCATCCAGCAGCAAGTGCCCCACAGACCTGCTGTCTCTCAGCAACGAGCTCTACAGGACTGTAAAGGCTCCGGCAGCAGTGACTAGAGAGGAGGTGCATGCAGCAGCATCCTCCACCGGTCACAGCCAGCGCCTGACCCGCATGGTGGCTGACTACATGGGGTCCTACAGCGGGCTTGACAGCGATGCCCCTGTTGATCCCATGGAGTATTGGGTCAAGCGCCTGGAGATCTGGAGCGAGCTGGCGCAGTACGCCCTGGAAGTGCTGTCCTGCCCCCCTTCCAGCGTGCTGTCCGAGCGCTGCTTCAGTGCAGCTGGTGGCGTGGTCACCGAGAAACGCTCACGTCTGTCTCACAAGTCTGTGGACAGACTGACGTTTCTCAAGATGAACCAGGCGTGGGTGGAAGGCGAGTTCCTGGCCCCTGTTGTCGGCGAGAGGGGGACATGAACTGGCTGCCGGAAGAACCATCGTTAATGTGCCTTACCACCCTTTACCACCTCCTGGCTCCTGCTCACTAAGCCAGCCTGGTTCACTTTGACTATTACGTCGCCTGCAGCCACACATTTTACATCTACAGTGGGCTGCTGTGTACTGCCCTTCTGCTGTCTGTCTGTCTGTGTTTCCCACTGCCAGGGTACACAGATTTACCTTCTGCTGCCGCTCTGCCACCAGCTATTACGTCAAACAATAGCTGCCCCTGCTGCCTGTATTTACCTTAAAAAAAAAAAAAAAAAAGGTTTAATTTTTATGAGGTGCCCGGGTTGAAAACTATGTTGTCCCAGTTGTGTATTGGACACGATGTGGGCTGCACGACTGCTGTCTGGGACCTCCTGTTGTGTTTATTTACAGCCCTGGTATCAACGCTAGGTACCAGGGCTATTATGTCACGCTGCCTACCTACCTGCTGCCACACTCACACTACTCCTCCATTCCTCCTGCTGCTGCTGCTGCTGCCTGTCTGTGTTTCCCACTTCCAAGGGTACACAGATTTACCTTCTGCTGCCACTCTGCCACCAGCTATTACGTCCAACAATAGCTACTCTCATTACTCCTCCATTCCTCCTGCTGCTGCTGCTGTCTGTCTGTGTTTCCCACTGCCAGGGTACACAGAATTACCTTCTGCTGCCACTCTGCCACCAGCTATTACGTCCAACAATAGCTATATCTGTTTAATTTGCTGTAAAAAAAAAAAAAAGTAAACCATTAAAAAAAAAAAAAAAAAAAAAAAAAAAGGTTTAATTTTTCTGAGGTGCCCGGGTTGAAAACTGTGTTGTCCCAGTTGTGTATTGGACATGATGTGGGCTGCACGACCGCTGTCTGGGACCTCCTGTTGTGTTTATTTACAGCCCTGGTATCAACGCTAGGTACCAGGGCTATTATGTCACGCTGCCTACCTACCTGACTGCCTGCTGCCACACACTCATCCTCCTCCTCCTGCTGCTGAATTTACCTCCTGCTGTCTGTGTGCTTCCACTGCCAGGGAGCACATACAATGGCGCTTCCAACATGCGTGCGCCACCAGCTATTTATTACGCTCAAAAATAGCTGCATTTCTTTAAAAAAACAAAAAAATATATATTCTTTTTATTAATACTTTGTGATATTATTTTTAGAGGTGTCTGGGTTGAAAACTGTGTTGTCCCAGTTGTGTATTGGACATGATGTGGGCTTCACGACCGCTGTCTGGAACCTCATGCTGTGTATTTACGGCCTGGTACCACCGCTAGGTACCACACAGCCTATTATGTCTCGCTGCCTGCCTCATTGACTGCCTGCTGCCACACAATCATCCTCCTCCTCCTGCTGCTGCTGCTGAATTTACCTCATGCTGTCTGTGTGTTTCCACTGCCAGGGAGCACATACAATGGCGCTTCCAACATGCGTGCGCCACCAGCTATTTATTACGCTCAAAAATAGCTGCATTTCTTTAAAAAAAAATATATAAAAGAGAAATAAGTGAAGAAGAAGAAGACGATATAGAAGAAGAAGAAGATATAGAAAAAGAAGAAGATGAAATAGAAAAATAATAATAAGAAGAGGATATAGAAAAAGAAGATATAGAAAAAGAAGATATAGAAGAAGAAGATGAAGAAGAAGAAGATGAAGAAAAAGAAGATGAAAAAGAAGATAAAGAAGATGAAGAAGATGAAGAAGAAGAAGACGATGAAGAAGATGAAGATGAAGAAGATGAAGAAGATGAAGAAGAAGAAGATGAAGAAGAAGAAGAAGATGATGAAGAAGAAGATGATGAAGAAGAAGAAGAAGATGAAGAAGAAGAAGAAGAAGAAGATGAAGAAGAAGAAGAAGAAGAAGAAGAAGAAGATATAGAAGAAGAAGAAGAAGAAGAAGAAGATATAGAAGAAGAAGATATAGAAGAAGAAGAAGAAAATGAAGAAGAAGAAGAAGAAGATATAGAAGAAGAAGAAGAAGAAGATATAGAAGAAGAAGAAGAAGAAGATATAGAAGATAAAGAAGAAGAAGAAGAAGAAGAAGAAGAAGAAGAAGAAGAAGAAGAAGAAGTATATACACTACTGAACAGAATTTTGGACACAACTTCTCTTCTCTTTCCACCTTTTTTTTTTAAAGGAACATCCCCACATAATCACTTGCTGTTGTTACTTGGAAAAAAAGATGTTTCTGGCATCATTCACCCTCAAAACAAGTGTTGGAAGCTATTTAAGGCCAATTCGAATAGTCAGCTCGAATAATGAGCTCGAATACCGACTCGAATAGAGAGCTCGAAGTCCGAGGTCGAATCGAATAGTAAAAAATATTCGACTCGAATATTCGACCGAATTCGAATAATTTACTATTCGAATTCGACCAAACTCGAATAATAAAAAGGGGTATCCGAGCATCACTGATGTTGTGCTTCCTGATGGAGTAAAGGACTTGTTGCAAAAAGGTCTGAACTATAGCCTCTCCACCGATTTCGACTTTGCGAAATTTAGAGTTGATCTGTATAGGAACATTAGACGTCTGAGTATCAAACTACATTTTCTGAAAAAAGAATACATACCCAAACAGCCAGGCACCATGTGTTGGGGAGATGCCAGGATCAGCCCAATGGGCTTCAGCCCGGATATTGAGTGGTCAAGTCAGGACCAACAGAACCTTGACATTTTGAGAGAACTTGAATCACAGAGAGTGGGGGATGAACAGAAGGTGGAGATTGGCTTTAAACCCTGTAAATCCACAGCCCCTTTTCACGTCCAACCGGGCTCCAGCTTGGACATTTTCCAAAAGACCATTGAAAGAGAACTCAAGGCACAGATTTACCCCAAGGCTGACAGTAATTTATCTGCCAAAGAAGCGAGAGCTTTGAAATGGCTACAAACTCGTACTGACCTGCAGATATGTCGAGCGGATAAACGAGGGACAATAGTAGTGATGTCCGCGGAGCAGTATTGCGGAGAAGCGTTGAGGCAATTGCAGGATTCCATGATTTATCAACGTCTATCTGCAGATCCAACCACCCGCTACCAGAACCTACTTAGATCCCAGCTAAGAAGAAGAACTGAACAGGGAGTCATAACCCCCAAATTGGCCAACGACTTGTTGCCAAGTCATCCGATCAAGCCAATCTGGTACCATATACCTAAGGTGCACAAGTCCCAGACCAATCCTCCGGGCCGCACCATCGTTTCTGGGATGGGGTCAGTCACGGAAAGGTTGTCCAGGTATCTGGACCACGTCCTGAGACCATTACTTGATCAGGTCCTCTCCCACTTAGTGGACACCATGGATGTCCTAAGAGGAATTGAAGATTATACTTGGCATGAGGGAGACCTCATAGCAGCTGTTGACGTGGAAAGTTTATACAGTAGGATCCCCCATAATTTGGGTGTAGCGGCAGTCAGAAGATTTCTGGACCGCACAGATAAAGATGAGAAATTCAAAGATTTCATTTGTGAAAGCCTGGAGTTTGTCATAGCACATAACTCCTTTATGTTCGTCGGGAGTTGGTACTGGCAGACCTCGGGGACTGCCATGGGGACAGCTGTCTCCTGTACCTATGCCAATTTGTTTCTTGCTTGGTGGGAGGAGGAATACATCCACTCCCCCCGTAATCCATTCAGAAGTCAGCTTGGGGCGTGGTCCAGATATGTGATCGACGTACTAGTGTTTTGGTCTGGGACTTGTGCTACCTTTGATGATTTTATGCATTATGTTAATGCTAATGAAGCAAATATGGCCTTTACAGCCACCATAGCACAAGATAAGATGGCCTTCCTGGACTTAGAGCTGGTTATTAGGAAGAATAATTTAGTTACAATGGGGTTCCGTAAAGAAACAGCATCTAATGCTCTACTCTACAATACCAGCTTCCATCCAGACCATGTCACCCGCACACTCCCCTATGCCCAGTTCCTCCGACAACGCCGCAACAACGCGCTCGACGATGCTTTTCGTCGACAGTTGGAGGAGCTGGGCGGTAGATTACTGGTTAGAGGATATAAAATAAATAAAATAAATTCCTTGTCCCCCTTTTCCTTGTCCCAAGACCCCTTTCCTTCCCTCCCTTTCTTCCCCTTTCTTTCCTCTCCCCTTTCTTTCCCCTACCCCCCCCCCCTCCCCGTTGCTGGTTTCGTAAATTTATATTGTCCAGTGTAGTGGTTATAATATCCCCCACTCACCTCCCTCTCTATATGCCCATTTTCCATGTGCATTTTTAGCCACACGAGTTTGGCACTATTTAAGTCACTGCATCTAGCTTTGAGTCAGCCCAATATTTTGGCCCTGAGCATTTTTGATAGCTGCTATTAACTATTTAAAAATTAGTATTAGTATATTTAATTAAGATTATTGCACAATATATTTGGTCACTACAACACTGTATTTTTATTATGTGTTGCAGTTAGGCCATTTGCCACAAGATGGCGCCAATGTAAGACCAGGATGCCGTGATTTACAATAGCAAAGGCAGACACCTAATGCAGTGTGGTCTGCACGAGCCTCCGTATCTACCTGACGTCACAACTTCCCTTAACTGAAGCTGGAGCGCTGATGCGTTCCAGCACACGATTGGCTCAAAGGGAACAAGATGAGCAGGTCTGGACGGCGGAAACCCGCCGTATCCCGCAAGGTAGCTTATTTTAGCCCGGCCAAACAGCACACAGTTTACAGCCTCCGTAGAAGTGTATGTTTAGCGCGAAACGGCTGTAAGGCTCATCTGTGCCCAGCACCCACCACCACCACACAGCCTTCTTTTATGGTATGTCTACCTTCATTACACTATTGATGATGTGATATGTTACCACCTCTTGGAATAAATGACAGTTCACAGCAAGTGCCGACTGATCCACTTTGTTCTTCAACCGGCATCCCTTGTATACACTTAAGTCTGAGCACGCTGTCTGCACCAAAGAGTAAGAAGGCCTGCTTCCTGCCATTTCCCTCATGCACGCAGAGAGAGCTGTAGTGCCGACTCTTTCTTTTGCTTTCTTGTCTGAGCCCCTTCCAGCGTAGGTAGTACAGCTTCCCCAGCATAGGTAGTACAGCTGCCTCAGCATAGGTAGTACAGCTGCCCCAGTATAGGTAGTACAGCTGCCACAGCATAGGTAGTACAGCTGCCCCAGCGTAGATAGTAAAGCTGCCCCAGCATAGGTAGTACAGCTGCCCCAGCTGGGTAGTACAGCTGCCCCAGCTGGGTAGTACAGCTGCCCCAGCATAGGTAGTACAGCTGCCCCAGCATAGGTAGTACAGCTGGCCCAGCGTAGGTAGTACAGCTGCCCCAGCGTAGGTAGTACAACTGTCCCAGCTTAGGTAGTTCAGCTGCCCTAGTGTAGGTAGTACAGCTGCCCCAGTGTAGGTAGTACAGCTGCCCCAGCGTAGGTAGTACAGCTGTCCCAGCTTAGGTAGTACAGCTGCCCCATTGTAGGTAGTACAGCTGCCCCAGTGTAGGTAGTCCCAGTGAAGGTAGTACAGCTGGCCCAGTGTAGGTAGTACAGCTGCCCCAGCGTAGGTAGTACAGCTGTCCCAGCTTAGGTAGTACAGCTGCCCCAGTGTAGGTAGTACAGCTGCCCCAGTGTAGGTAGTCCCAGTGTAGGTAGTACAGCTGCCCCAGAATAGGTAGTACAGCTTCCCCAGTGTAGGCCGCCGATATCCGCATTTATGGACATCGTTGGCCATTTTCTTGTAGCAATACAGAAGGGTGAGAGCGCGGGACGGCGATCGGCTGGGGGTGCTTGGAGAATTTTAGGGGATGCTTCAGAATCTCAAAGCACCCCCCTGGCGCCGCCCATGCTGTGAAAATTCATCAAAAAGCACAAACCTTTTATTTTTAGCATGAAAATTTGCAAAAAATGAAAAAAATAATCATAAACTTAAATGTAGGAAATGTATTTTCCCTCAAAAGTTATTTTCACAAAACTGAATGGGAAAAGAATATCAGCATTTTTGCTCATTACTGATCCTAACTGATCTTGAGAGTTATCCAACACTGTTAGCAAGTACTTAAAGGGGCGCTATGGTTAAAATTAGGTGTCTGCCATAACCCTATTAGCATGTACCTAACATTAGGAGCTTCAGATGCCAAGCAGTTTATTTTTTTTAAAAGTGTCTTTGACAGGTTATACAGAGCAGATGCACATACCCTTCCCGACGTATCTAAGCTAAGCAACATGTCATCCCCCTCTGCTAAGTCAGGCTGAGTTTAACAGCTGATTTATCCTCTCTCTCTCTCTCTGGTGTACGGGATATGCAGGCTGTGTGCTGGGGAAGTTCATAGCAGTGCAAACAGAATAGCCCAGTGAGTGTAAACGGGACTGTAAAGTCATTTACCTTGCTTATTTGTTTATCTAACATCTTCAGCATTCCAGCCAGTGTCAGCTTCAGCTGAGAGAGAGCAGCTATGGAGCAACCCCAGTCAGCAGAGGAAGGGTGGATGGGCAGGATATCTGCATGAGCTCTGTATAACTTTTTCAAGCATTTAAAAAAGCAAAAGCTGCTTGATTTTTGATGCTCCTAATTTAGGTACATGCTAAGAGGGTTATGCCAGAAAAAAATTTCCGTTAAAGTGCCCCTTTAATTTTATTTCAGGCCTCTTTAACAGTAGGACGTTGCGGTTTGATGCGACGTTTAAGTCACAACACAACTCCCCAAAAAAGGTGCAACGCAACTTAATGCCCCGTTATCGTTGCATACAGTAGAGCATACAGGCAATGAAAAGTATGCTTCCAAGTCATTACTGAGCATGTGCAAACAGTCCAACACAGCTAATACCGTGTATAACGCACAGCATGCAGCACTTTCTAATAACGCTACACGTTACACACAAACGCAACATGTGCACTGTGAATGTAGCACAGACTTAGTATCTCTGTGCGTTAGTCTACGTTGAAACAGGCTAGTAACCTCCTCCTGCCCAGACTGAGCTCCCATAAGCCCTTGCCACATACTCTGAGAGTGTCAAGGCATTCTGGAGGAGGCTTGTTTAGTTTATAGGTAATTAGAGTATTAAAACAAAACAAAAAAAAGTATTTGGCTTGAGGAATGCCCTATAAACTATATCAAAAGAACACAATTATGCAATGAGTAAAAGTTTATCTCTGTAATGATCTGCTCAGCTGCCTGTGCAGGCAGGCAGTTTTTTGACCATTGTTTAGGTTTGCATGCTGCAGGACTCTGGAAAGAAGAGCTTCGTCAGTTTTGCAGCTTGTGCTTGCAGAGGAATTTGCATACGTTGTCATGCAAATTGCCTGGCCACATTCATTGGAGGCGTGTACTATAAGTACTATGTCTTTCCCACAATGCTTGGCTGTTCATAAGGAGTCTTCCTGTGAAACACTCTGGAGAGTGTCAGCCATGCTCTTTGTTTGAAGATCAGCTTAGAGTAATTCCTGGAAACTGTGCTAGGCAGGTTCCCTAGTGCAGTTAGGATTGTTTATCTGTTTTGTTTGTCTGTTGCGATTGTCCTGTCCCAACGGTGGTCGACAGGAAATCGTTCTGATCTCTGTTCTTGGAGTATAGCTGGTGCAGCGGTTGCTACCAGCTATCTCTATCTGATCTGTATCACTTGGATCGCACTAGCATCTTGCGCTAGCGCTGTGGATCCTTCTGTTCTGTCTCCTTGGATCGCGCTAGCCTCTTTTCGCTAGTGCTGTGGATCCTTCTGTTCTGCCTCCCTGGATCGCACTAGCATCCTGCGCTAGTGCTGTGGATCCTTCTGTTCTGCTACTCTGTACCTGGATCGCACTTGCTTCGCGCTAATGCTGTGGATCCTTCTGTTCTGTCTTCCTGGATCGCGCTAGTGCTGTGGATCCTATTTCTCGCGTGTCCCTGTTTCTGTGTATCTGTCTTGTCTGCTACGACCGCTTGCTGGAGGCTCGGTGGGGTAACCGTTAAGCAAGCGTTTGCGTCCTCTGTTTCATGTTTGTCTGTCGATGGTTAGTTAGGCGTGCTTGTCTCTATTGTGCTTATCACGTGGAGACCGCGCATAACCGCGTGCACTGTTGCGAATGAGTGCGGTGTTCGCGGTTAGCTAGCGTTTGTTATTTTCCGCATCTCCTCATTGTATGATTTGCTGTGCCTTTGCTATCCTCGTATTCTGTTCTGATCTGCCTTGTGTCACTTCTGGCAATCGCCTTTCTTGCGGTTGCGTTTCTGTTTCGTATCTGCTGTTGTGTGTGCGCGGTCGCGGGCTAGCGAATAGATTGGCGCACACACATACAATCTGTCCCTTTGCTCGTTCTCATGCGCAATCGCTTCTCTTGTGATTGCGTTCTGTGCTTCGTACAATTCCTGTCTGGCATTTGTGGACGTAAAGAGGATTGGTTCCTCTGCACTCCCCAGCCCCATCTGCCGACAGGAATTTCCCTCTACGGGTGCGTAGCACCTTTTGCTCGGTGCCTGCAATTATACGCTTGTGGAGGATTTCCGCCGTATCAGCGCAGGCGTTGTGCGCTGATCACGGAGAAAGTTCCACAATCGTTACAATCTCGGGTCCACTTTAACCTTATATTGAAAAAACTTCCAAGAGGAGTGCTCAGTTAATTAAATACAGAAAACTGTTCATACCTACTTTATGTCAATCAGTACAGGAGCTAAAAATCAATTTAGGTCCCTTCAAAACTACTGTATGTATAGTGTGCACGGTACTTGCATTGCTCTTTGATGCCATGCAGATCACATTCATTTATAATGAATTGAATTGCGCTGTGCCTGCACAAAATTGCATGCAACAAAGCGTTGCACTACAGCACTGAATGGCAATGCAGGGTTGGAATCATCAGACAGTGTATTCTATGCACTTCTAATGTCTTACGTTTCTACCAAAATATGCATTCTCAAGAGCGCAAGTGGGGAAGGGGGTCTTGCTTAATATAGAAAAATGAGACACTGACTGCACACATTTTCAAAATAGGTGTTTTAAACAGATGCCACAATTAATCTGTCTTTTGTAACGGCTACGACATGTTACCATAGCAATACTTGCATTACCCATATAACGTGCGTTATTCTGATTTTGCATTGCATGGTACTCTGTCGGCATTAGTACCAGTAAAATTGCTGTGTGCTGCTGTCCTTTAGTGCACAGTTCCCTAGCCCTGTCCTCAAGGCCCACCAACAGTACATGTTTTGCAGGAAACCACACACAATTACAGGTGGAGTAATTAGTGTTGCAGAAGAGCTGATTAACTACCTCTGTTGATTTATACAAAACATACAGTGTTGGAGGGCCTTGAGTTGAGGACAGGGTTGGGGAACACTGCTTTAGTGCATCAAGCTCATATTTACAAATGTGTGAAATCAATGGACCATATTCAGTAATGCCAATTCTTTGCTGTTGACCATATTCAATATCGTACCATATTCAATGAACATTGATTAAGCTGCTGTTGCTGATTATGTAGCGTTGTGCAATTAGCATGATAACCATTACCTAGGTACGTATTACCTAGGTAATTTAAGTGTTGCTAGGATAACACATTACACTAATTGCACCACCTGAGCTACATACTGTAGTTGGCATAAGTAACAACTACTCCAGCATGTTGGAGTAGTGGTTAGCGCCCTCGCCTTAAAGCGCTGGGTCCATGGTTCAAACACCAGTCAACGAACTATCTGCACAGAGTTTTATCTTCTCCCCTGTCTGCATGAGTTTCCTCAGGGCACACTGGTTTTCTCCCACAATCCAAAATCATACAGAGAAGTTGATTGGCTTCCCCCTAAATTGGTCCTAGACTAAAATACCTACACTACACAATATGTATAAAGACATATAACTATAGTAGGGAATAGATTGTGAGCCTCTCTGAGGGACAGTTAGTGACAAGACAGTATACTCTGTACAGCGCTGCGGAAGATGTCAGGGCTAAATAAATAATTATAATAAAATTATCATGCGCTCTCTGTGCACATCAACTTTACAGATGTTTAGTGAATATGACCCAATGTTTATTATTTGTATTAGAGCACAATGGTCGGGTGAAAAAGAACAGACGTTTGAAATTTTGCCAACTTACAATTAGCTCCTCAAAAAATAAGTATGCAAGAGAAACTCTATACATATTCTTTAAACAAGCAATTTTCCTATTTATCAGTCATGTGCTTCAGAGTTCATGTTTCAGCTTGGCCAGCTTGGGGATTAAATTAGATTTTACTTGTCTTACATAACATTCCCCATCATGTCTGGTGTCTATAAATGTGCATTACTGGGTGGCTTCGATTCTGTGCTGCTGAGTCAGCGTAACTGGACCACTGAGTTCAGGAAATGTTGATTTCTTGGTTTGTCTGGGTCACTGGAAACATCATATTTTAAAACCCACACAAAAGCTATTGGCCTATGCTTTGCATCTGCATCAATCTTTAACTTAAATGGGAGAACAAAAAAAAATCAATTTATTCTCTGCTGCAATGAGAACATTTCTCACTAATGTAAACAAGGGAACATACAAAAAGGATAAATCTTTTATAATGTAATCTAACAAATGCACTAATGAAACAATGCTATTAATTAGACAAATAAAGGCATTATACAAAGATATATTTTGTGCTGTATTTGGCAGATGGCTAAGGGCAAGCTCTGACTAGAGACAAGTCATTTTTCAGATGATGTGACAAAGATTCCCTTGTCGCTTATAATAATTAGTAATGCTTTCATAAGCCTCAGCTCAGTTAGAATGTTAGTCAAACTGGTCCAAATGTTTTAAATGCAATAGACTCTGAATCTAAACATTGTCATTTGCAAAATTTAAAATACATTAAAACACATACAATACATATAAGACGTACATTTCTCTCAGTGTAGAATGCTCTATTAATTCAATGTTTCCTATGTCGCTGTCACTTAGGCCTCTTTCAGACAGGCAGTTGACTGGCGGTAAATTCACCTCACATGCTCTCCTGCAGCGGCTGGCCACATGCTAGTGCTTGGTACTGGCAGTGAACATCAACCCCCCCCCCTCCCCATGGAGTCATATCTGAACACAGCTGTAGCGAAGCTCATAGTCGACATGTCGTGGTCCTCTGCTGCCTGGTAATGCCACAGCGTATCAGGTGTTACAACCACTGCTGTTCAGGTGCATTGAAATCGTACCCGAATTGCAATGCTGGTGGCAGATGGGATGTTGAACTGCCCAACAAGTGGGTCTGAAAGAGGCCTCACAGCAGGAACTAAATATCTGACAGATCTATATGGAAATGCCAGCTGGCCTCCCTACTCTTTTGCCACTTTCTGACAGTTGGACTGAGTAACTGCCATTCAATAAGTGGTTTTGAAAATAAAGAAAACTCTGAGAACTCCTATGAGAATGTCAGATCAGTCAGATTTGTATTACCTATTGGAGGTGGCTCAAACCTGCGATTTTAGGTTTGCGAACCTCGAACGCGAACTTCTGAAAAAGTTTGCATTCCTGCGAACTTTGCGAACCGCAATAGACTTCAATGGGCAGGCGAACTTTTAAAACTTCAAACATTAATTCTGGCCACAAAAGTGATGGAAAAGATGTTTCAAGGGGTCTAACACCTGGAGGGGGGTATGGCGGAGTGGGATACACGGCAAAAGTCCCGGGGAAGAATCAGGATTTGAAGCACAGCAGCGTTATAAGGGCAGAAATCACATTGCATGCTAAATTGGAGGCCTAAAGTGCTTTAAAACATCTTGCATGTGTATACATCAATCATCAGGTAGTGTAATTATTGTACTGCTTCACACTGACAGACCAAACTCACTGTGTAAAGCACCACAAACAGCTGTTTGTGTAGTGTAGTGACGGCCGTGCTGGACTGGTGCGCACCATGGCAAGAGTGCAGGCAATAGTGGTTTTCAAGACCATATGGTCGCCGGGCTGATGTAGCTCAATGATAGAACAACAGTGACTGTCCAGCTGATCGAATTTGGTCTGTCCACAATGAAGCATTGCCGATCTCCAGTTGGTGCGGGGTTAGCCACTGATCCACCTGTTTGTTCAGAGTAGCCAGGAGAGCTGCTCCAGTGTGACTCTCAGCTTTGATGTAAGACATGTCTAAGATGGCGTGACACCATCGTACCTGGCATGCAGCATAGGCCCTGGGGAGCTGGGGCTGTGTAGCTGGAGAGGAGATCGCAGCACCAGTAGAGTAGCACTGCCACTCAGCCAAGGAGGAGGAGGAGGACGACAGCGAGAGGATGTAGCAGGAGGAGTAGGAGGAGAAGGAGAGGAGATGGCAGCAGGCCTGCCTGCAAGCCGTGGAGGTGTCACAACTAGGTCTGCTGCACAGCCACGTCCTCATAGTCCATCAGCTGGTATGGTCACAGCTGGGGAGCTAACAGTTCCACCAAGCTAGCTGTCAGACGTCGAGTAAGGGGGTGACTGGCAGACATTGGCTTCTTCCGCTCAAAGATTTCCTTCATGGACACCTGGCTGCTGCTGTGGGCAGAGGAGCAGGAACCACTCAAGGTGAGAGGTGGAGTGGAGGAGGGTGGCTGGGAAGGTGCAAGGGAGAAAGTGGCTGAAAATAATGCACCTGAAGGAGGAAGAAGAGGAGAAGGAGGGTGGCTTTGCTTTTGTGCAGTGGTGCTCAGCAGAGCTCGAATATTCGAGTAGCTCGAATATTCGAGCTCTTTTTCAGCTATTCGAGCTCGGTATTCGAGCTCCGAATAGCTGGAGCTATTCGAATGGGCTATCCGAGTACACTCGAATAGCCCATTCACTATTCGAGCTATTCGAGCAACCCGGCGCTATTCGAGCTCGGTACCGAGCTCGAATAGCGTCATAGCCCAGATTGATGTCCTTAGAGCCAATCAGAGGGCTCCCAGGCCCTCTGACGGCAGCCAATCACAGAGGGGGACCCTGGCCAGCCCCTACCCTATAAATAGCGGCCGCCATGTTCCGTTTCTCCATGCTTGCCTGAGACTTGTACAGAGAGAGAGTTGCTCCTTTGTGCTTTGGCTTAGCAAGTGCTCTATTGTGATCATTTACCTAGCGTTTTTGCTCACCTACACCTGCCATATACACCTATATTGTTGTTAGTTAGATAGACATTGTATTTTAGTTAGTAGCTTGTGTGTTACATTAGAGACAGGCAGCTGCTGCAAGCTTACAGGTTTAGGCCTCAGGGGGGCCTTGCCTCTGTGGGCAGCTGTCCTCTGTTTATTTCTCTCATCTATACCAGTATTTCTGCTGTCCTTTACTAATAGTATTGTAGTTATACTGTACTAGGAGTAGGACACTCACTGACTGTCACTGTTTATAGGCTACTAGCTAGCTCCTGCGTGTGTGCACTCACTCACTGTCTGTGTGTACACACACTCTATTTCCTTCTGATTACTGATAGATTATTGTTAGTTAGTTGTACTTACTTACTACTTACTCTTACTGTACCCGTAGGGACACTCACTGTCACTGTTCATATAGGCTACTAGCTCCTGCGTGTGCGCACTGCACTCACTGTCTGAGTGTACACACACAACACACACTCTATTTCCTTCTGATCGCTGATTGATTATCGTAATTAGTTAGTTCTACTTACTGTTACTACTTACTCTTACTGTACTAGGAGTCTAGGACACTCAGTCACTGTCCATAGGCTACTAGCTCCTGCGTGCGTGCACTCACTGTCTGAGTGTACACACACCCACACCCCATTTCCTTCTGATCGCTGATTGATTATTGTAATTAATTAGTTCTACTTACTGTTACTACTTACTCTTACTGTACTAGGAGTCTAGGACACTCAGTCACTGTCCATAGGCTACTAGCTCCTGCGTGCGGTCACTCACTGTCTGAGTGTACACACACCACCCACACTCCATTTCCTTCTGATCGCTGATTGATTATTGTAATTAGTTAGTTCTACTTACTGTTACTACTTACTCTTACTGTACTAGGAGTCTAGGAAACTCAGTCACTGTCCATAGGCTACTAGCTCCTGCGTGCGGTCACTCACTGTCTGAGTGTACACACACCACCCACACTCCATTTCCTTCTGATCGCTGATTGATTATTGTAATTAGTTAGTTCTACTTACTGTTACTACTTACTCTTACTGTACTAGGAGTCTAGGACACTCAGTCACTGTGTTCATAGGCTACTAGCTCCTGCGTGCGGTCACTCACTGTCTGAGTGTACACACACCACCCACACTCCATTTCCTTCTGATCGCTGATTGATTATTGTAATTAGTTAGTTCTACTTACTGTTACTACTTACTCTTACTGTACTAGGAGTCTAGGACACTCAGTCACTGTGTTCATAGGCTACTAGCTCCTGCGTGCGTGCACTCACTGTCTGAGTGTACACACACCCACACTCCATTTCCTTCTGATCGCTGATTGATTATTGTAATTAGTTAGTTCTACTTACTGTTACTACTTACTCTTACTGTACTAGGAGTCTAGGACACTCAGTCACTGTGTTCATAGGCTACTAGCTCCTGCGTGCGTGCACTCACTGTCTGAGTGTACACACACCCACACTCCATTTCCTTCTGATCGCTGATTGATTATTGTAATTAGTTAGTTCTACTTACTGTTACTACTTACTCTTACTGTACTAGGAGTCTAGGACACTCAGTCACTGTGTTCATAGGCTACTAGCTCCTGCGTGCGTGCACTCACTGTCTGAGTGTACACACACCCACACTCCATTTCCTTCTGATCGCTGATTGATTATTGTAATTAGTTAGTTCTACTTACTGTTACTACTTACTCTTACTGTACTAGGAGTCTAGGACACTCAGTCACTGTGTTCATAGGCTACTAGCTCCTGCGTGCGTGCACTCACTGTCTGAGTGTACACACACCCACACTCCATTTCCTTCTGATCGCTGATTGATTATTGTAATTAGTTAGTTCTACTTACTGTTACTACTTACTCTTACTGTACTAGGAGTCTAGGAAACTCAGTCACTGTCCATAGGCTACTAGCTCCTGCGTGCGGTCACTCACTGTCTGAGTGTACACACACCACCCACACTCCATTTCCTTCTGATCGCTGATTGATTATTGTAATTAGTTAGTTCTACTTACTGTTACTACTTACTCTTACTGTACTAGGAGTCTAGGACACTCAGTCACTGTGTTCATAGGCTACTAGCTCCTGCGTGCGTGCACTCACTGTCTGAGTGTACACACACCCACACTCCATTTCCTTCTGATCGCTGATTGATTATTGTAATTAGTTAGTTCTACTTACTGTTACTACTTACTCTTACTGTACTAGGAGTCTAGGACACTCAGTCACTGTCCATAGGCTACTAGCTCCTGCGTGCGTGCACTCACTGTCTGAGTGTACACACACCACCCACACTCTATTTCCTTCTGATCGCTGATTGATTATTGTAATTAGTTAGTTCTACTTACTGTTACTACTTACTCTTACTGTACTAGGAGTCTAGGACACTCAGTCACTGTGTTCATAGGCTACTAGCTCCTGCGTGCGTGCACTCACTGTCTGAGTGTACACACACCCACACTCCATTTCCTTCTGATCGCTGATTGATTATTGTAATTAGTTAGTTCTACTTACTGTTACTACTTACTCTTACTGTACTAGGAGTCTAGGACACTCAGTCACTGTGTTCATAGGCTACTAGCTCCTGCGTGCGTGCACTCACTGTCTGAGTGTACACACACTAAATTTACTTGTGATTACTACTGATTATTGTAACTGCTAGTTGTACTTCCTGACTGTTACTACTTACTTACTGTACTAGGGGACACTCACTCAGTCACCTCACCAACCAACCCACTCCATTAAAGTACCCCACTTTTCACCCGCCCTTTTAAAAAACTTTTGTCTATACGCCCAAAACATTGAAGATGTCTGGAAGTGGCAGCCAGCGCGGTTTGGGCAAGGGGAAGGGCAGCAAGGGAATCAGGAGGAGAGGGAGCAGCATTGTGGCAAGCCGCGGCCGCGGGCGCGCCACCATGCACAGTTCCGCAGCAGCAGCAGCAGCGTCAGTGGCTAACATTCCTCCCATAGCCACTGGCCGTGGACGCCTTGGGCGCCGCCCAGCAGGAGCATCTGCAACTCACGCTGCAGAGACACAGCAGCAGCAGCGTGTAGCACCTGCTCCCATTTTCCTCCAGCCGGGTCGGAAACGTCCCATTGAGGAAAAGGATGCAGACACTGTGGTGCAACTCATGACGGAGGATGAGCAGCCCGCCATCAGCTCTGCATCCGAGGCCTCCACCCTCACCACCACCACCACCCCTGTTCGCAGCAGCCGCCCAGCAGGGTCTGGGGAGGAGGCCAGTTCACCGTCACTCGCCGACCTGTCATTCAGCAGTCTTTTGACCCCAGGCATCATGAGTAAATTGTCTGCTGTTGTTGGCGATCTTGAGGAGGAGATGCTGATGGGCACTTTGGGGGATGAGGGATTGGACAGCAAGACTGTGGCGACAGTCAAGCAGCCCATCCATGCATCAGGAGAGGAGTTTGGGGGGTCCTCATCCCAGCAGGACATGTTTCAGGAGGGGGAGGATGATGATGACCCGGTGACAGACAGAGACTGGGTGCCACCACCTCCAGGGGATGTCGTCCTCAGCAGCTCTGAGGAGGAGGAGGAGGATGCGCTTGTGGGCCTTGCAAGGAGGCGCATCATTGCAAGCATTGGCAGCGTCCCACAGCCTGCTGGTGTCTCAGGCTCAGCAGCAGCAGCAGCAGCATCAGCCAGTACCACCCCCAGCCGCACCCAAGCCCCCCCCCCAACCACCACAGGGAGACAGGCAGCAGCGCTTCCATGCCGTAGGGGGAAGTTTCTGTCACCAATCTGGCGGTTTTTCACCATGCCCACTGTGTACAGCAAGTACGCCACTTGCAACCACTGTCAGCGGAAGTTGAGCAGAGGTGCAGACCCCTTAAAGTTCAGCACCAGCTCGCTCATCAACCACCTTGCAGCTAAACATTTCCACCAGCATGAGGAGTTCCAGAGGCTGAAGGCATCTGCTGCTGGCAGTGGCACCACACCCATCACTGCACAGCCTTCAGCAGCAGCAGCAGCAACAGCAGCCACCCGCCCTCCTGCTCCTCCAGCAGCACCAGCAGGAGTGCGGAAACGCACTGCTCCTCCCCCCTCTGCAACTCCTGCCGCCGACACTGAGGCCTGTTCTGGCAGCCAGTCCTCAGTGGCCTCCTCTGCTGTGTCTGCTGATTCCCGTGTCAGCAAAAGGCCACGCCAGAGCCTTTTGAGCGAGTCCTTCCAGGGGGTGGTTAGGGCTCTGCCTCCCAGCAGCCGTCGCGTGCGGCAGCTGAACGGCTTGCTGGCACGGGCCATGTGCTCCCAACTCCTGCCGTACACGCTCGTGCAGGAGGGGAGCGACATTCGTGCGCTGCTTGCTTGCGCAGCCCCAGACTGGCAGCTCCCCAGCAGACACTTTTTCTCCCGCAAGGCCATTCCTGCACTGCACCGCTTTGTGATGGCCAATGTGGAGCGAGGGCTGGAGCACGCGGTTGGTGAAAGGGTCCACGTCACCATGGACTCCTGGAGCAGCCGCTTCGGGACAGGCCGCTACCTGTCCTTCACTGTCCACTGGGTCAGCTTGGTGGAAGGGGGTGAGGATGGGAGAGCAGCAGCGGGCACAGCAGCAGCAGCAACACAGTGGGTGGTGCCACCCCGCAGGCTCAGGGGAACTGCAGCAGGTTCCTCCGATCCTCTGCCATCCTCCGGCACACCTGGCCAAACCCCCCGCCTCAGCAGCAGCGTGAAGGCCCGCCACTGCCAAGCGCTGCTGCACTTGGTCAGCCTTGGGAAGACCAAGCTGACGGCAACCCATGTGTTGGCCAAACTCCAGGAGCAGGAGAGGATTTGGCTGACCCCCAGAGGCCTCAGAGTCGGAGAGGTGGTGGCCGACAATGGGGCCAATCTGGTTGCCGCAATAGACAGGGGAAACCTGACCCACATCCCCTGTCTTGCCCACGTGCTGAACCTGGTGGTGCAGAAGTTCCTGCGCACCTACCAGGGGATGGGCGAACTGCTGGAAACGGCAAGGAATGTTGTGCGTCACTTCCGGCGCTCGGCTGCAGCCTGTGCGAGCCTGGAAGACGTGCAAAAGGAGCTGGATCTGCCACGCCATCGGCTGATCCTTGACGTTCCGACTCGCTGGAACTCCACCCTGGCGATGTTGGAGCGTCTGGTTGAACAGAGGCGCGCTGTCAAACAGTACCTTGCCCTGGCCACTGTTTCCGCAGCTCTGAGAAGGGACAAGACCAGCAACTTCCCGTCCATCGTCCCCGATGATGACTGGAGGCACATGCAGCAGGTGTGCTTAGTGCTGGCTCCCTTCCTGCAGGCCACAAACATGGTGAGCAGGGACCATGCTATGGTCTGCGAGTGGGTGCCCCTGGTTTCTCTGCTGAACAGGGCCCTCGATGCTTTGCTGGAACAGGGAGCGGCAGCCTTGGACCAGCAGGAGCGGCAACCAGCTGCGCAGTCCACCTCTGAGGGGGAGGAGGAGGAGGACTTGGTGGAGGTCCCTGACCTGGCTGCTGATGAGGGGGATCAGCACAGCGCAGCTGAGTTGGTGCGGGGGTGGAGAGAGGATGAGGCGGCAGAGGAGGAGGATGAGGACAGCACTGACGTCGATGTGCCAGCAGACGTGGCCCGCCTCTTCCCAATGGCAGCGCACATGCTGACGTGCCTGCGCAGGGACCCCAGGGTGATCCAGATGAAGCAGAGGGAGGACAGGG
Source organism: Hyperolius riggenbachi (assembly GCF_040937935.1). NCBI lineage: Eukaryota > Metazoa > Chordata > Amphibia > Anura > Hyperoliidae > Hyperolius > Hyperolius riggenbachi. Next base: position 144,872,440 of record NC_090653.1, read on the forward strand.
CTATTATGTCACGCTGCCTACCTGCTGCCACACTCACACTGCTCCTCCATACCTCCTCCTGCTGCTGCTGCTGCTGCTGTCTGTCTGTGTTTCCCACTGCCAGGGTACACAGATGATTTACCTTCTGCTGCCACTCTGCCACCAGCTATTACGTCAAACAATAGCTGCTCGCCTACTCCTCCATTCCTCCTCCTGCTGCTGCTGTCTGTCTGTGTTTCCCACTGCCAGGGTACACAGATGATTTACCTTCTGCTGCCACTCTGCCACCAGTTATTACGTCAAACAATAGCTATATTGGTTGCAAAACCAAAAACCAAACAAACCATTAAAAAAAAAAAAAGGTTTAATTTTTCTGAGGTGCCCGGGTTGAAAACTGTGTTGTCCCAGTTGTGTATTGGACACAATGTGGGCTGCACGACCGCTGTCTGGGACCTCCTGTTGTGTTTATTTACAGCCCTGGTATCACCGCTAGGTACCAGGGCTATTATGTCACGCTGCCTACCTGCTGCCACACTCACACTGCTCCTCCATACCTCCTCCTGCTGCTGCTGCTGCTGCTGCTGTCTGTCTGTGTTTCCCACTGCCAGGGTACACAGATGATTTACCTTCTGCTGCCACTCTGCCACCAGCTATTACGTCAAACAATAGCTGCTCGCCTACTCCTCCATTCCTCCTCCTGCTGCTGCTGTCTGTCTGTGTTTCCCACTGCCAGGGTACACAGATGATTTACCTTCTGCTGCCACTCTGCCACCAGCTATTACGTCAAACAATAGCTATATTGGTTGCAAAACCAAAAACCAAACAAACCATTAAAAAAAAAAAAAAGGTTTAATTTTTCTGAGGTGCCCGGGTTGAAAACTGTGTTGTCCCAGTTGTGTATTGGACACAATGTGGGCTGCACGACCGCTGTCTGGGACCTCCTGTTGTGTTTATTTACAGCCCTGGTATCACCGCTAGGTACCAGGGCTATTATGTCACGGCGAGCTGCCTGCCTCATTGACTGCCTGCTGCCACACACTCATCCTCCTCCTCCTGCTGCTGAATTTACCTCCTGCTGTCTTTGTGTTTCCACTGCCAGGGAGCACATACAATGGCGCTTCCAACATGCGTGCGCCCACCAGCTATTTGTTACGCTCAAAAATAGCTGCATTTCTTTAAAAAAAAAATTGAAAAGAGAAATACGTGAAGAAGAAGAAGACGATATTGAAAAGGAAGGAGAAGATGAAGAAGAAGAAGAAGATGAAGAAGAAGATGAAGAAGATGATGAAGAAGATGAAGAAGATGAAGAAGAAGAAGAAGAAGATGAAGAAGATGATGAAGAAGATGAAGAAGATGAAGAAGAAGAAGAAGAAGATGATGAAGAAGAAGAAGAAGAAGAAGAAGAAGAAGAAGAAGAAGAAGAAGAAGAAGAAGAAGAAGAAGAAGAAGAAGAAGAAGAAGAAGAAGAAGAAGAAGAAGAAGAAGAAGAAGAAGAAGAAGAAGAGGAAGAGGATGAAGATGAAGATGAAGATGAAGATGAAGACAATATAGAAGAAGAAGATCGAGAAGAAGAAGAAGAAAGATAAAGAAGAAGAAGAACAAGTATATACAGTAACACTACTGAACAAAATTAAGGACACAACTTCTCTTTCCACATTTTTTTTTAAAGGAACATCCCCACATAATCACTTGCTGTTGTTACTTGGAAAAAAAGAGGTTTCTTGCATCATTCACCCTCAAAACAAGTGTTGGAAGCTATTTAAGGCCAATTCGAATAGTCAGCTCGAATAGTTAGCTCGAATACCAACTCGAATAGTGAGCTCGAAGTCCGAGGTCGAATCGAATAGTAAAAATTATTCGACTCGAATATTCGACTGACCTCGAATAATTTACTATTCGAATTCGACCAAACTCGAATTTTAAAAAGGGGTATTTGAGCATCACTACTTTTGTGTGCTGCTTTTCCTCAGGTGGTCTTCCCAAGCAGTTTGTGCTTTTTTGTCATGTGCCTTCGTAAGGCAGTTGTCTCTATGCAGGTCTTGGCCTTTCCATGGCTCAATTTTTGGTGGCAGAGAGTACAGATGGAATTGCTCTCATCTCAAGCAGACACACAAAAAAATGCCCACAATGCTGAGCCCTGGGGTGGGGGCATTATGGTGGCGTCAGTAGCTGTTGGCTGGCTGTCCATAGGTGGCGATACATGCCGCCGGACACTGCCATGAGCTGTTTCTGACGACGAGCTCCTCCTGCTTCTTTCAGCAACTCATCTCCTCCTACTCCTCTCTGACTCCCCCTCTAAACTGTCCCCCTGATCATCATGTCTATTAGGATCCCACGTGACATCCATGCCAGTATCATCATCATCGTCATCATCATATCATCCTCCACAGCTTGGCATGTATCAGACACCTCATAAACTGCACTAATATCAGGTACCTCATCATCCTTCTCACACCTTACGTCCATAGTACGTCCATAGTGACACCTAACTCAGACATATGAGGTGGTGTAACTTGCTTAGCGCCTTCATCTTGTTATAACAATAATGGCTGTGAATCAGTTAATTCCTCACCAAATAACTCCTGTGAAGTGTCAAACATAGCAGATGTGGTGCTTGTAGTAGCACTGGTGGCTGCAGAAGATGAGGTGTTCTGTGTTACATAGTCAACTACGTCCTGACAATCTTGAGAGTTGATGGCACATGCCTTTTTCTGAGCACTGTACTTTGGTCCAGGGCCGCATGTCACGTCAGCACGACCTCGAACAGACCTGATAGATGGCCTACCTCTGGCTCTGCCTCTGTCTGTTTTGTCCTTATTGCGGGGGATGAAGTGAAAGGTATACATTGACTTGACTAATACAATGTGCAATCACACAGGTGCAGTGAAAGGTAAGCAGTGACTGGTATTACAATACAATGTGCAGCTGTCACACAGGTGCAGTTAACAGGTATGCACGAACTGGTATATAAAACATCGTGCGGTCACACAGGTGCAATGAACAGGTATGCACGACGTACTGGTATTACAAATGTACAGCTTTCACACACACAGGTACCGTGAAAAGGTATGTAGTGACTGGTATATAACGCTGCATGCTGTTACGCAGGTGCAGTGAACAGGTATGCAGTGACTGGTATCAATACAATGTGCAGCTGTCACACACACAGGTGCAGTGAACAGTTATGCAGTGACTGGTATATAACACTGTGTGCTGTCACACAGGTGCAGTGAACAGGTATGCAGTGACTGGTATCAATACAATGTGCAGCTGTCATACACAGGTGCGGTGAACACTTATGCAGTGACTGGTATATAACATTGCGTGCTGTCATGCAGGTGCAGTGAACATGAACAGGTATGCACGGACTGGTATTACAAATGTGCAGCTGTCACACACAGGTGCAGTGAACAGTTATGCAGTGACTGGTATATAACACTGTGTGCTGTCACACAGGTGCAGTGAACAGGTATGCAGTGACTGGTATCAATACAATGTGCAGATGTCACACACAGGTGCGGTGAACAGTTATGCAGTGACTGGTATATAACACTGCGTGCTGTCACACAAGTACAGTAAACATGAACAAGTTTGCAGGGTCGGACTGGTATTACAAATGTGCAGTTGTCACACACAGGTGCAGTGAAAAGGAAGGAACTGAATGTGCTGGCAAAAACTAAACACCCATTGTACATATCCACGTATGCAACACAGGTGGGCACTAGCACTGGTCAAAAACAACTAGAATACACCAACACACTTCCAGTATTTGCTGTTACACCACCTGATTTTTATTGAATACAAATTGTGTTCAATGTATTTATCGGTTCATACGGTAGTATAATCGTTGTTGCATATAAATACATGAACAATAATCCTCAATATGGGCAAATCTGCCCCTCCTGATCTTAAAGCTGTAGAAACACTTAAAGTGACCACCTGCAACAGTAATCATCAATAATGTTCATGCATAAATACTACCATCTTTGCACACCGGGCAACCGAGCATTTTTAACCGATCTTAATTAATGATAATTTTCAATTATAGAGCAAGCTCAGAATTTTTGACCCATGTGCAAGTGGTATGTACCACATACTATAAATGAACAGCAAAAACACCCTCCGTATAAACTGATAAATACATTCAATACAATTTGTATTCAATAAAAATCAGGTGGTTGAACAGCAAATACTGGTAGTTTGTTGGTGTTTTACTGAATGTGCTGGGCCCGGCACAGTATAGCAATTAACAAGGGCCAGCTGCGACTGACGGGGCTGTATATGCAAGTGTCAGTAGGCCACACACACAAAAAAAAACCAAAAAAATAGATCACAAGAACAACATTAGCTCTCAAAAGAGCTGTTTTGGGGTGCTTTTTTAGCAATAAGTATCAGCAAGGAGCAAGCTAACAAGCCTAACAACAGCTTAACTAAGCTTTCCCTAATCTCTGCAGCAACTCTCTCCCTTCTCTCACTAATTATGCAGCGCACAGAGTGATATCATGGCCGATGCAGCTGCCTTTTATAAAGGGGGGCTCCAGGAGGGAGTGTAGCCTGATTGGCTACTATTTGTCTGCTGACTGTGATGTAGAGGGTCAAAGTTTAGCCCAATGATGTAGTATAGGGGGCTGGTCGAACTCGCATAAAGTTCGCGATTCGATGTGAACACGAACCACCGATGTTCGCGCAAATAAGTTCGCATGTGAACTGTTCGGGCCATCTCTATTACCTATTATAAGAGTGGTGTATGAAAAAGTAATTTATACTTCATTTTATTCTGGGACATATATGTAAGTATTTTAAATTTCTAAATTATTTTGTGATTAGTGGTCCTCCAAAGGGGAAAACAAATCTTGTTGTTTGTACTGGTCTCTTGACAGCAACTACAGCAACCATCCATGAATGCAGCTCCAAAGCATCTCCATCCATATTTTGGTTGTGAGAATGATTCTTGTTTACCTGAGTTAGAACTCCATGCACTTCCCTAACTTTATACCACTTGGTTATTTTATGAAAACAAAATAGTGTAGACTGTTTATATCTGTTTTAGAGTTCTGCCAGTAACCTCAATCATAGCGTTTCTTAATTTAAGCAGCATCAGTGTCATGCACCCTGTGGACAAGACTTCACGGAGCTAATAGAAAATTGGGCTTTTTTATGGCTCACATGACTGGTTGAGACCTGTGTGATTTCCCTTACAGCTGTTCTTTGACAAATCACCCAAATTAGATCTGGCACTCGCTATGACTTTCCTCAGTGAGTTCATTTTGAATGTGTGGTATCGGAAGCAAAGGCTGGCAGGCCCTAGAGGGCTGCATAGAACCTTATCATCCTGCCTTGACTAAGCATTGTGAAAACCCTACATGAAAATATCCAGTTTGTGATGATTTTATGAAAGTATACAGTACATGACATAAGCAAAATACATCAAACAGTTCTTAAGAAGAGGCTCATCTGTAACTGCAAAACACCTGACTTCTTACTCTGCTTATACTATACAGATCGGGCTGTTTTTTTACATAAAGTAATGGTGCATGGTGCGTAAATAACAGAGCAGTCTAGGCGGTGTCAAAAACTGAAAGCCATATTTATGATATTATACTAAGTGACATAATTAAAAGTAACTGGCTTGCTTTGAGCTAATGAGCTAAACAACATATTGCAGCATCCATCCTATGGTTTGCTAGGTTTTGAAATTAAATGGGATGATACTGAACCATTACACATGCAAATTGTTGCACATTTAGTTTATTTATTTTGATTTTTTTCTTGGGGACGGGGGGCATTATCCTTCTTAGGGCAATTTTTTTTCAATGATTGTTTTAATTACTTGTACTACTACAGAAAATATGAAAAAAATGACCAAAAAAACCCCCTAAAACACATTTCTCATTTTTATAGCTATAGCGGGTGTCAACACGTATCTTTGTAAGCATTGACACCCGCTATAGCGTCCTGTAACCGCGGTAACGCATGTAACGATAAGCGTGTTGGCCCGCCGACTCCGAGTTGGCAAAAACTAAACTAGCTGGCGGCGGGGGACTAGATCTCGGAGTGACGTTGAGGGCACAGGATGGCTGCAGGGAGCTGGTAGAAGCCCCAGGTAAGTGAAACTCATTATTTTTCAATTGGGTTTTGTGAAGGATTGCGGAAAAGCTGCAGCGTGCTCTGACGGCGCAGCGGCTAGTTCCGCGTTCAGCCCGACGGTTTCTGCGCGGCGACATGTGTCTGATGTGGTTCAGCCTTCCTGTGCACATAGGCTGAGGAATACGCGCGTGCGCGCCGAGAGGCAGAAGCTTTATGGGAAGCAGAAAGGGGTCAGCTGACTACTGGTCAGCTGACCCCAGAACGAACGGCGGTTGGCTGAAGGGGACTGGGCGGCGCTGATCTGCGCTGCACTATATAGCTGCTTGTCCTTCAGTCTCACGTTGTCTGCCGTTGCGAATGCTTATGTGTTGGCACACAGACCACAGTCAGATCCTACAGTATGTTAGGTGGACCTGGGGATTCACACTGAGCTAGATTACTCTTGTGGCTTTACTGTTATGCTTTAGACCAGTTACAGGGTGTTGTGACTACGGACCTCACACCCAAGACTAGGATACTGTGTCAGTTCTGTGTTATGCTTTAGACCAGTTCCAGGGTGTTGTGACTACGGACCTCACACCTAAGACTAGGATACTGTGTAAGTTCTATGTTATACTTTAGACCAGTTCCAGGGTGTTGTGACTACGGACCTCACACCCAAGACTAGGATACTGTGTCAGTTCTATGTTATGCTTTAGACCAGTTCCAGGGTGTTGTGACTACGGACCTCACACCCAAGACTAGGATACTGTGTCAGTGCTATGTTATGCTTTAGACCAGTTCCGGGGTGTTGTGACTACAGACCTCACACCCAAGACTAGGATACTGTGTCAGTTCTATGTTATGCTCTAGACTAGTTCCGGGGTGTTGTGATCACGGACCTCACACCCAGAGCTAGGATTGTATTGTATGTGTATTTGTCTTAGCCCGGTTCCAGGGCATAGAGATTAGGCCCTCACTCCTAGTTAGGGCCAGTCTGTTCATATTAGCAGCAGGGCTTCCTGCAACCCAGCCTGGGTCCCTCTCCTAGGGAGTCCTCAGGCTACAGGAATATTCCCCACAGTCAGGGGGGTATTCCTCAAGTCACTCAGGCCACCGGGGTCCCTGGTGGTCTATACTCAGAGTTGTACTGATACACCAAACACTCACATTATACTGGTGTCCAGAGGTTAGACATACCCGGATTATTGGTGATACTGCAGATCATCCATAATCTGGTGTATATCTGCATTGCGGGTGATTCTGCAGATCACCAGTAATCAGATTCTCTATGCGTGTTGACACCCATCGTTACAGAACGGCAGACCAAAACAATATGGACGCACTTGACAGTCGTCTGCTTGCACTCACCACCTCGGTGGAGAATTGCATCAGCGTGCTGGATAGTCATCAGACCCAGATCAATGCTTTGTCTGGGTCTATACAAGCCCTTCAGACAACTGTTAATGCAGTGTGGTCCCCTCTTGTTACCGATTTACGCATGCCGGTGCCCGAGAAGTTTTCTGGTCACAGATCTGACTTTCGAAACTTTAAAGATCAAGTGTTATCATACTTTGAGTTAAGACCTAATTCATCTGGTACTGTCGCACAGAGAATTGTCTTTATTAAAGCGGAATATAACCCTGCATTTCAACTTTGCTCTAAAATATTATTTACAGCATATTATATGCAAAAAGCATTTTTTTTTTACTAGACCAGCATTGGAAGGGTTAAACACAGAGGTTTAAAGTTCCGTGGAGAGATATGCAGAAGTTCAGATTGTTACATTCTATTTAGTTATATGTATCTATTGATAAATGTTACACACTCTTTGGCTGTCCTCCAAGCTCCTTCTCAGTCAGAGAGATGAGTCACATTCAACACTTAGATACATTTATGTAAACAAAATGTATCTATTTCAGCTTCGGATGCATCTGCAGAAATCTCCAGGAACTTTAAAGCCCTGTGTAACCCTTCCAATGCTGGTCTAGTAAAAAAAAAAATGCTGGTTGCATATAATATACTGTAAATAATGTTTTAGAACAAAGTTGAAATGCAGGGTTATATTCCGCTTTAAGACTCTGTTGACAGGGGATTCTCAGACCTGGGCATATTGTCTGCAACCAGGGGATAAGGCCCTGACCTCGGTGGAGGAATTTTTTAAAGCTATGGCTATAATTTACGATGATCCGGATATTGCTTCGACCACTGAGCGGAAGCTCAAGACTCTGCGGCAGGGCAAGGATTCGGTAGAGATTTATGCAGCTGAGTTCAGGAAGTGGGCGGTGTCGGCTAGATGGGGCTCATTCGCACTGTTAGACTGCTTCTTGTCAGGATTATCAGATGCAGTATCTAGTCTGATGTTAGGATATCCTGAACCAAAGTCATTTGATGAGGCCATTACACTAGCAGTCAGAGTGGATTGCTGCTTACGATATCAGAGGCAGACTCGGGGCAGGAATAGTGTGAGATATGTTTCCTATGCCTCGTCTCCGCCTACGTCACCTCCCCCTGAACCCATGCAGATTGGTAGGTCAAAATTGTCTCGGGTCGAGCAGAGTCGCAGGAAAGCCGGGCAGCTCTGTTTGTACTGTGCAGAGGAGGGTCATAAAGGGCAGAACTGTCCCAAGAAGTCGGGAAACACTGCCGCCTAGGAGTAGTCAGAGGTAATACCCTAGGCGTGCAGAATTTACCTCTTCATGATGATCGGTTGTTCCTCCCATGTATCATTTCATGGGAAGGCCAGACAGTTTCTACTGAGGCCTTTCTTGACTCTGGCTCTGCAGCCAATTTGATCGACTACGAATTTGCCAGAAAATTGGGAATTCCCATTCTCCCATTAGATCATAAAGTGTTGGTTACTGCAGTGGATGACTCTCCTCTGCAGAGTAAATACCCTCTGTCTCAGACTCCAGAGTTGGGGGTCACCATAGGGGTTTTACATAGAGAGAGTCTGCAGTTTTTTGTGTTACGGATGGCAACTTCCACGGTTATCCTTGGCCTGCCATGGTTACGACTTCACGCCCCTCAGATTGATTGGGCCTCTGGTCTGCTAACGAGGTGGTCTACCCGCTGCCAACATCATTGTTTGGCGAAGGTAACCATGGGTAACACCAGAATTCAGGTGGAAGGATTGCCAGAGCAGTATAAAGAATTTGCTGATGTATTTTGTCCTAAGGCAGCAGATAGACTGCCTCCTTGCCGTCCCTTTGATTGTCCGATTGACTTAAGATCTGGTTGTATGCCCCCTAGGGGTCATCTACATAACTTGTCCGGGCCAGAGAAATTGGCAATGCAAGAATACATCAAAGAAAATTTAGCTAAGGGTTTTATCTGCCCCTCTAGGTCACCTGCGGGGGCTGGGTTCTTTTTTGTCAAGAAAAAAGATGGGGGGCTACGTCCCTGCATTGACTATCGGGGCCTAAACAAGATCACAGTAAAAAATCGTTACCCCCTGCCTCTAATTGACGATTTATTTTCTCAGATCATCAATGCTAAAATTTTCTCGAAATTGGACTTGAGGGGTGCATACAACCTTGTACGTATCAGGGACGCTGATGAGTGAAAGACGGCCTTTAATACACCCGATGGGCATTACGAGTATCTGGTGATGCCCTTCGGGTTGTGCAATGCTCCGGCCGTCTTCCAAGAGCTGATTAACGAGGTCTTTAGACCGATTTTGGGTAAATTTGCCTTGGTATATCTCGATGATATTGATGACCAGTTACAGGGTGTTGTGACTACGGACCTCACACCCAAGACTAGGATACTGTGTCAGTTCTATAGTTCTATGTTATACTTTAGACCAGTTCCAGGGTGTTGTGACTACGGACCTCACACCCAAGACTAGGATACTGTGTCAGTTCTATGTTATGCTTTAGACCAGTTCCGGGGTTTTGTGACTACAGACCTCACACCCAAGACTAGGATACTGTGTCAGTTCTATGTTATGCTCTAGACTAGTTCCGGGGTGTTGTGATTACGGACCTCACACCCAGAGCTAGGATTGTTTTGTATGTGTATTTGCCTTAGCCCGGTTCCAGGGCATAGAGATTAGGCCCTCACTCCTAGTTAGGGCAAGTCCGTTCATATTAGCAGCAGGGCTTCCTGCCATCCAGCCTGGGTCCCTCTCCTAGGGAGTCCTCAGGCTACAGGAATATTCCCCACAGTCAGGGGAGTATTCCTCAAGTCACTCAGGCCACCGGGGTCCCTGGTGGTCTATACTCAGAGTTGTACTGTTACACCAAACACTCACATTATATTGGTGTCCAGAGGTTAGGCATACCCGGATTATTGGTGATACTGCAGATCATCCATAATCTGGTGTATATCTGCATTGTGGGTGATTCTGCAGATCACCAGTAATCAGATTCTCTCTGCGTGTTGACACCCATCGTTACAGGTTTAGGTTTCCTTTAAAATTGCTGTTGGGAAAAGATGCTCTTCCAATAAGAGAGATCTGGAGCAGTTTGCAAAGAAAGGGTGGTCCAAAATTACGGGCGAGAGGTGTAAGAAGCTTATTGATAGTTATAGGAAGCAACAGATTTCAGTTATTATTCCAAAAGGGTGTGCAATCAACCATTTATGCAGCCTGGACGTGATTGTCATGTCCAGGCGGCTGCTGTTGCGGCTGCTGTTTGCGGAGGTTTGATTCGCCCCCATAATGCATCATTAAGGTCAAGTTTGACCCTCTACATCACAGTCAGCAGGCACATTGTAGCCAATCAGGCTACACTCCCTCCTGGAGCCCCAACCCCCCTTATAAAAGGCAGGCAGCGTCAGGCATTGGACTCACTCGTGTGCCTGCAGTAATTAGAGAAGGGAGAGGTTGCTGCAGAGACATTAGGGAAAGCTTAGTTAGGCTCTTGTAGGCTTGTTAGCTTGTTCCTTGCTGATACTTATTGCTAAAAAAAAACACCCCTCAACAGCTCTTTTAAAAGCTAATCTTGTGATCTATTGTTTTTTGTGTGTGTGGCCCACTTGCATTATATACAGCCCTGTCAGTCAGTCACAGTTGGCCTTTGGCACCTTAATTTCTACTGTGCCGCTGCCAGGCCCAGCACATTCAGTGACTACCTGTGTGTGTGACAGGCAGCTGCACATTTGTAATCCCAATCACTGGACCTGTTCACTGTTCAGTGCACCTACCTACCTATACCTACGTGAGTGCACGCATTGTTAATACCACCAGTCATTGCACCTGTCATTGCAGTCCATGTGTGTGTGTGTGACAGGCAGCTGTACATTTGTAATCCCAATCACTGCACCTGTTCACTGTTCAGTGCACTTACCTACCTATACCTCCGTGAGCACAGGCATTGTTAATACTACCAGTCATTGCATCTGTTCAGGGTACCTGTGTGTGTGTGTGTGTGACAGGCAGCAGCACATTTGTAATACCAGTCACTGCAACCTGTTCACTGCACCTGTGTAACCGCACATTGTTGTACCAGCAGTCACTGCATACCTGTTCACTACACCTGTGTAACCGTACATTGTTTTAGTCAAGTCAGTGCATACCTTTCACTTCATCCCCCCCAATATGGACAAAACAAAAGGCAGAGCCAGAGGCAGGCCACCTGGCAGGTCTGTTCGAGGTCACGCTGTTGTGATTTCGTGCGGCCCTCGACCAAAGTACAGTGTTCAGAAGAAGGCACGTGCCATCAACCCCCAATATTGTCAGGACGTAGTTGACTATTTAACACAGAACACCTCATCTTTCTCAGCTTCCACACGGAAGTGTAACATATCTTCCTCCTCCTGCTCTGATTCTGGTACCCCACTTAACACTCAGTCGGCCGCCACCACCAAAGTGCGATCACCCCAGGGCTCAGCGGTGTGGAAATTGTTTTGTGTGTCTGCCTCAGATGAGATCACTGCCATCTGTACGCTCTGCCACCGGAAATTGAGCCGTGGAAAGACCAAGACCCACGTAGAGACAACTACCTTACGAAGGTACATGATTACAAAGCACAAACTGCAATGGGATGACCACCTGAGGAAAAGCAGCACACAAAAGAAAAGCCACGCACTGCAGTGGAAGATACCAGGCCGCAATTATTTCTCAAAAAAGGCGATACCCAAACTGTACCGTGATGTTGAAAGGCAAGTGGTGACATCTCTGGCACACAGCGTTGGGTCAAGGGTCCATCTGACCACGGATGCCTGGTCTGCAAAGCATGCTCAGGCCTGCCAGAAAACGAAGTCAGTCCCCACACACAGCATCTCTGCCTGCACGCCGTGTGACTGTCTGCCCCAAGACTAAGTCGGTCCCCACACAGCATCACTGCCTGCAGGCCGTTTGACTGCTTTCTCCGCCACTACCAACAGGGTCCACCAGGACTCCAGACGGATTCCTGAATTTTTAAGGCTGCTGCTAGCAGCGGCCGCTATAATCATTTTTCTGGTGTGTGTACATGCCTGCCTAATTTTTCTGGCTGCACTGCAGCTGCAAAAACAAAACAAAAGGCATGTACATGTGTCAATACCCATTCATGATCGTTACCTTGCCGCGGTGAAGGGGCTTGCGTATCACAATGAAGCAATGACCGACGGCTATATGAATGTCTCGAGGGGGGGGGGGGCACACCCAAGATAATAAGGTTGTTGTTTCATTGTGAACAGACCAAATTTGATCAGCTGGACAGTCACTGTTCTATCATTGAGCTACCTCAGCCCGGCGACCATATGGGCTTGAAAATCGCCATGGCCTGCGCACCAGTCCAGCCTGGCCGTCACAACACAAACAGCTGTTTGCAGTGCCTTACACAGTGAGTTTGGTGTGTCAGTGTGAAGCAGTACTCTAATTACACTCCCTGATTGATGTATACACGTGCAAGATGTTTGAAAGCACATTAGGCCTCCAATTTAGCATTCAATGTTATTTCTGCCCTTAAAACGCTACTTTGCGTCAAATCCAGATTTTTCCCCCGGGACTTTTGGCGTTTATCCCACTCATCCATGCAAAAACTCAGATGTTAGACCCCTTGAAACATCTTTTCAATCACTTTTGTGCCCAGCATAGTTTTCAAAGTTCGGCTCCACATTGAAGTCTATTGCGGTTCGCGGAAGTTCGCAAGTTCACGAACGTTTGCGGAGGTTCGCGAATGCGGCTTGCGAAACTAAAATCAGAGGTTTGGGCCATCTCTATTCATTTTCTGGAAACATTTCTGGGGATCCAACAATTTCGGCCATGACTGTGACTTTAGTTATGTGTGGGAGAATGGTTGTGCTTTACACTACACCAACAAGAGGGTGACAGGATTAGAAGACTGGCTACCAAGGAAAGTCAAGTTCCACCACAGCCAACATTGCAGACAAGGAAGTTGTGATCAATTGGTGCAATCAGAGCCTCGTATTTGAAGTACAGTGATCGGCGAGGGGGAGGACAATACTTAGTAAAGCATTTCAAAGACATTTGTATCCTTTCTTTGCTCCATGACTCCACCTGAGAGGCAAAATAAGGAAACAAAATGACATGTCTTTAGCTGAGCCCTGTTGGCATACCTCCAGCAGATGATCACAATCTCCCCGAGTGTTTTTTTTTCTACTGCCTTAAACTGATATTTGACATGAAGAGAACAGTTTTCTTAGAAGAGCAAACTTTTTTTATTTCTTTTTAACAAATACCATATATCCTGTTAGCTGACAATGCTAAAGGATAAATGCCACATTTGCAATTGTTTCTCTGATGCCTGACCTTTAGGTAAATATAGTCAGTGTGTTAAGACTTGCAAACAGTGTGGCTTTCTGACAAAACCCAACAAAATGTTTATTTTTGCGAAAGGTCACTTTTTTGCCACGTTCGCCAATTAATAGAAAAACACACAGGTATGGCTAGGTGAGCGGACCAACTCCTTTGCATATTTATATTTACTCAATGAGACTTGTGACATTTTTATAGTACATACAATTGTCTCTTTGAAAGTCTTCCTGAGTGCTAAAAAGAAATTAGCATTTTATGACTCAAAGCAAAACGGAGTTTAAAATTAAAACAAACTTTAGTTAAACGTAAAATGTAATAACGGAAAGCAATAACATCACCTGTATATCTTTCTCTAAAAGCTACATCTACCTAAAGGAGGATTCACACTTGCTTTTGTGGAAAAAAACAAACAAAAACAAAATACAAATTCAAGTGAAATCAAGTTTGCTAATTTCCCCTGCTCATCCCCTAGTGACTAGCAACTGCAGCCAGGGAGGAGGTAAGTATATTCTCCTCCCACCTTCACATATTAATATTATGTTGTATTACAGTTATTACTATTAATCTGTGTCTGATGCCCTGGTACCTCTCCTCACACAATCCTTCACTGACCCACACTCAGCCGCTATACACTACAACAGCTCCATTACAAAAGTCATGGATGAGTTTGCCTCTTTTACCAATGTCCGCCCTCGTGGTGTCAGTCGCCAACCCTGGATGACCAAAGCCACTAAACAGTTGAAAAGGTGGTCTAGAGTAGCTGAACGGTGTTGGAGGAAAAGTAACACAAGCAAGGACTCCATCTCATATAAAATAGCCTTGAACAACTTCAGAAACGCACTCTCTGTGGCAAAAACGTCCTATTTTTCTTCCCTAATATCTGCCCATTACCACAATCCAAAGCGCTTATTCAGCACCTTAAACTTCGCTCTCCATACCCCTCCTCTTCCTCCTTCATCTTGCTTATCAGCTGATGAATTTGCAACATACTTCACTGATAAAATTGACACAATCCGAAGTGAATTCTCCATGCAGCCCTCAAATCCCATCTCCACACGTCTTATTGACTGCTCTGTAACTGCCTTCTCTCCACTCTCTGAACATTCTCTCTCCGCTATAATATCCAAAGCTCATCTAACCACCTGTTTTTTGGATCCTATTCCCTCCCATTTCATACCACAGCTATCCTCATCTCTCATGCCTGCACTAACATCGCTATTTAACCTGTCCCTCTCCACTGCCATCTTTCCATCCCCACTCAAAAAGGCTGTTGTGACACCACTACTTAAAAAAACACCTCTAGTTGAACGACATATACATGCTGAATCAAGCCATTATTTATCTGTTAACTCCCTACTTGATCATTTCCAGTCTGGCTTTCACTCTAACCACTCCACAGAAATAGCCCTTACCAAAGTGGCCAATGATCTTCTTACAGCCAAATCCAAAGGTCAATTTTCCATACTTATCCTTCTTGACCTGTCATCAGCATTTGATAATACTGCCGACCACACCTTACTCCTACAGATACTTGCAAATGTAGGCATAAAGGGCCTCACTCTCACATGGTTATCTTCCTATCTCTCTGGAAGGTCCTTCACAATCTCTTACTCTGATCAGATCTCTTCTCCTCTTGCTTTATCTGTCAGGGTTCCTCAAGGCTCTGTTCTCAGCCCCCTCCTCTTTTCCATCTACATGCACGGCCTTGGTGACTTAATCAACTCATTTGGGTTTCAATACCACCTGTATGCAGACGATACACAACTGTACCTCTCGGCCCCAGACCTTAACTCCCTCCTGACTGCTTTTCTGCTATATCCTCCTTCATGTCCTCTCGCTTCTTACAACTTAATATGATTAAAACGGAACTAATCATTTTTCCTCAGTTTCTGTCCACCTCTCTGCCTGAAGTAACAATACATGTTAATACCACTCCCATAACTTCAGTTCCCAAAGCATGGTGCTTGGGAGTAATATTCAACTCATCAACAGCTCCTGTCATCTCCAACTCAAAAACATATCTCACTCAAGACACAACTAAAATGTTAATACAGTACATGCTCTTATAATATCTTGTCTGGACTACTGTAACATACTACTTTATGGACTACCTTGTAATAGACTGGCCTCAAACTCTTAAAGGAAAGTTCAAACTCTTAAAGGAATACTGTAGGTGGGTCGGGGGAAAATGAGTTGAACTTAGCCGGGGCTTCTAATGGTCCCCCGCAGACATCCTGTGCCTGTGCAGCCACTCGCCGATGCTCTGGCCCCGCCTCCGGTTCACTTCTGGCTGCGCGGGCACAGGATGTCTGCGGGGGACCAATAAAAGCCCCAGGTAAGTTCAACTCTTTTTCCCCTGACCCCCTTACAGTATTCCTTTAACCCTAACCTACAAAGACCTCCACAAACTCTCTCCCCAGTACATATCCTCACTAATATCGAGATACCAACCCAATCGTAATCTCAGATCTGCACATGATCTTCTGTTGTCCTCCTCTAGAATTACCTCCTCATATTCACGTTTACAAGATTTTGCATGCACTTCACCCCTCCTCTGGAATGTCCCCCCCCCCCAACATCCGTCACTCGCCAACCTTTGTTACCTTTAAACGCTCTCTAAAAACAAATTTGTTCCAACAAGCATATGTGCTACCTTAGGCCACTTCCCTTTGTCCTAAGACCAAATTGCACTCCTACTAGGTATCCTAAAATACACTGTCTCTATAAATCTGTTGTACACAACCAGGGCCGGCCCTAGACTTTTTGCCGCCTGAGGAAAAAATGATTGCTGCCGCCGCCCCCCCGTGGGGGGGGACCACCGCCACCGAGCTGGAGGGGTAGCGGGCAGGGCGGGTGTATTGGGCCTAGCGGCGGGGAGTGGGCGGCGTTGCAGGAAGTGACGTCAGTGGAGCGCACGCTGGATCGAGTGAGGAAGAGGTGAGTCCTCCCCGCCCACTGCCTCTTACGAGTTGCGCTTCTTATCTATTTAAGGCTGGAGGGGAGCGGAGGACGGGGGACCCAGGCGAGGGAGGGGGGGTCCGACCCCCCTCCCCGCCGCTAGGCCCAATACCCCCGCCCTGCCCGCTACCCCTCCAGCTGGACGGCCGGCTCCCCGCACCCACCGATGGGCGGATGCCGCCCCTAGAAATTTGCCGCCTGAGGCAAAAGTTTCACCCCGCCTCATGAGCGGGCCGGCCCTGTACACAACCCCTCCTCTTGTCCCCCCCCCCCATTCCCTATAGATTGTAAGCTCGCAAGGGCAGAGCTCTCTCACCCTTTTACGTCTAGAAAATGATTGTACATTTTATTTATTATGTTACTTTTATCACTGTCATTACCAATTCTGTATTCGTGTTTTGTATAATTTTTGTATTTTGTCACTAATAATGTATCTTGTATATTGGTGTACACTATTGTCTGTATTATTATGTACTCCATGTTCGTTTCTTACTTAGTACAGTGCCACGGAATATGTTGGCGCTTTATAAATGGATTCATATAACATCAGCATTTTCCATACAAACTTTATAATAAAGGACACAGAAAATATACACTTGCATAACCAACAGGTTTAGACAATTATTATGCCATTTATGAAAAATAAAACTGCCAACTTCTAGCAAAAAATAAATAAATCAAATCATTTGTTTATTTTTTACCACTAATGTAAATAAGGTTGATTACATCAACATACCTACAGTATGATAAGAGAAAGTATGAAAATAATACACATAAATAGCATCTTGAAAAGGCCACAGTAGAGTTCTTTCATCATGGCATCAAAGTGTTGCAAGTAATAGAAAATAAGAAAACCAATAAAACTAAAGCAAGCGTTTTTATTCATATAAAACAGCAGTAATGTGCACAGTGCAGTTATCCATATCAACTACTCAAAATTCATTTGTTTTTATGGTTCCTGCACTTTTCACTTTATCATACCTCTTTGCAGTGCTTTACTGAATATTCCTGAAATTGAGAAATGTATGTGCTCTGAAAAGTTAGGGAAACTGGTCTATGTACTTAAATAAACCCAGGCGCATCGTGCTTCACTTCAGCATTTTAAATACTCAATGCTCTCTAGCTCAACTCTTACAACAATACAAGGATTGGCATTGGCAAAAATGATTTCCTTCCTATGCTTGCCTTGTTTTCATGTGTGCATATATACACAAACCTAACCACCTCATAACCTTAACTAATCTTAGCTTCCATCTCAGCCTGCAGAAATATCAGAGTGTGAATGTCATTTATTTATGATAAGACCATAGGTTTATATAATTTACCATATGTTCCAGACACTAATGTCTTTTTACTTGTGTAACATAAATTAATATATGATCGTTTTTGGGTTTTATGTAACAGAATCGAAAAAAAATGATAATTGAGGAGACAAAACAAAAATATAAATGATTTTTTAAGATATAAGTTTAGGTGAGTTTTTGAAAAACGATAATTTGTAACATAGGTAAGAGTCACGGAAATTGCTCGTTGTAGTGCAAAAAGTTAAAATATTAACAATTTTTTTTTCATGAGAAAGAATAGGGAACAGTTCTAGAACATATTATTTGTTAAATAATGGGTTATTGTTATCAATAAAGTAGTTATCAAAATAAAAGGTAACAATAATGAGTGATATATTTGTTATATATTACCACAGCGCTGCATGCACGAAAAAAGTGCATAACAAAATGGAAATAGCGCTGGTGGATAGTGAAATCTCAATAACAATAAACATCGTTAACAAAATTTGTTAACAATAAATACCGTTTTAAAACAGATGGGAGTTGATAAAAATCGTTACATAATTCAACAGTACAGTTTAACCCAACCCTACTCTCACACAGAACCCGCCTGGTGGTGCCTAAAACTAACCACCCCCTGGTGGTGCCTAACCCTATCCACCCCTGGTGGTTCCTAACCCTAACCATCCCCCCCTGGTGGTGCCTAACCCTAACCATCCCCCTTGTGTTGTCTAATCCTAACCACCCCACCGTGTTTCCTAACCACCCCTCCCAGTGGTGCCTAAAGCTAACCACTCCCCCTGCAGAAATACCCTTTTACGCATAGAAACAATATATTTGATAACGTAAAATCTGTACATACAAACAAAATAATATGACAAAAACTATAACGCTGCAAGCTTCTAAACTGATAACATGCTTCAAAAACTTTAATGTTCTAATGTTGTTAATTATATTTATCGGGTGCTTTTTTCGCTGTATTAACAATAATTGCATTAGAGTCTATGGTGACGCCTTTTTCGCCCACTAGCCACCGGCGCCCTTTTATCCTGCTTCCCCACAGCACCATTTGTATACAGTTAGTGCCAATAGATTAAAGGTTTGTATTGCTATGAAAGAGGTGCCCTTTTTAACAAGGGCCATTATTACAGGTCTCGGCTGGGACATGACTGCAACTGAACATCCACTGACTCTCTAATCTTCCACCAATTCAAACTATATCCTGATATGAAACAGTAAAGCACTCTTTTGCCCCCTAATACCAACAATTGTCACATCCTATGCAAGTCTGATGACTTTTTGTCCTCCAGTGGCAGAATAATCATCACCTATAACAAGGTTTTCACTTAAAGGAATACTATAAATACCCAAGTGTTCTAAAATATCATGTACAAATAATGTCTAAGTAGCTGTATAAACATTTCCCTACTTTACCTGTTAAATATCAGAGGCAAAAGCTTTAACTTATTGAGGGTAGGATTTAGCTATATTGGCATAAATCAATTGCAGAAGGTGTGTCTGCTTCAATGCACAGCCAGTGTTGCATATCAGACTACAGAGTATTTTTCTCTGAAAGCAAAAACACTATCAAAATTTAATTGGTATGCTTGCTACTCCCTTGCAAAGTCTGCTGTACAATCTGTGACCGCAATCGATATCTGCACGATTTAATTGGTATGCTTGCTACTCCCTTGCAAAGTCTGCTGTACAATCTGTGACTGCAATCGATATCTGCACAATTTAATTGGTATGCTTGCTACTCCCTTGCAAAGTCTGCTGTACAATCTGTGACTGCAATCGATATCTGCACGATTTAATTGGTATGCTTGCTACTCCCTTGCAAAGTCTGCTGTACAATCTGTGACTGCAATCGATATCTGCACGATTTAATTGGTATGCTTGCTACTCCCTTGCAAAGTCTGCTGTACAATCTGTGACTGCAATCGATATCTGCACGATTTAATTGGTATGCTTGCTACTCCCTTGCAAAGTCTGCTGTACAATCTGTGACTGCAATCGATATCTGCACAATTTAATTGGTATGCTTGCTACTCCCTTGCAAAGTCTGCTGTACAATCTGTGACTGCAATCGATACCTGCACGATTTAATTGGTATGCTTGCTACTCCCTTGCAAAGTCGGCTGTACAATCTGTGACTGCAATCGATATCTGCACGATTTAATTGGGATGCTTGCTACTCCCTTGCAAAGTCTGCTGTACAATCTGTGACTGCAATCGATATCTGCACGATTTAATTGGGATGCTTGCTGCATACATTGCTACTAAGATTGTTTAATATAAATTTTAGTAGTTCAGCAGTGTTAGTAAATTCCCATATTACATTTGTGAATCCTTTGTGTTCCGGCCCAGTGAGCAGTAATTATTTATTGCAGCAGGCCGGGTTTTTGGTAGCCACTCCCATCCTCAGCTGAACTGTTTTCCCAATTTCTAAATGAGAATCACTTCCAATTCAGCCATGGCAGCTACCATACCTATTTAAGCGCTGGAGCTTGGTCACTCGTGGCCTAGGTCACTTGTGCCATGCCATTTCATTCCGAAGTGCCATTTATTACAAAGTGCTTTACAACTTACCAAGAATTTACCCAGGAATTCAAACAGGATTCAACAACCACAGGACTCTGCTGGAAACAACTACTCTGCATCCACAACTGCCTCCAATGCTGTTGCTAAAAATGCCACTGCTGGACATAGGTTGCATGGCCAAGTAGACTCTGCTTCTTTACACAGGTTTGCTTGCACTAACTGCATACTAATTTAAACTGCTTAGTGGTTGGAAACTTCCTGGTTATAATCAGAGACCATTACCATGTTTACTGCACTTTTTCTTATGTTCTGCCTGTCTGCAAATATCTACAAGTTGCATTGCAATATGCATCCTCCCAATGTATCACACTCCATATTCATTTCACCTGCTCTGCTTTCCTCACCTTACTCAGCTTCTCATGAACTGTTAGCTCTCCTGAAATCTCTCTCCCCCTCCAGCAGCTCAAAAACTTCACAAACATTTAAATCCCATTCACATTTGCTTACTCTCTCCCTCCTACTCTTACTTGCAGCTGGTGATATATCACCCAATCCTGGGCCACAGCCTGCTGCCAGACAAGCATCCCCTGCATACCTGCTTCATACACTTCACAGCCCTCTGTCCACAAATAACCTCAACAACCATCCTCGTTCCAACCTTATTTCCATCCATCCCACCCACAAACACATGCTCCTTGTACCCTGCGGTCTCTGGAATGCCAGATCCGTCCGCAATAAACTTACAGCAGTCCACGACCTCTTCCTCTCCAAATCCCTCACCGTCCTCGCACTCACTGAGACATGGCTCACCCCCTCTGACTCTGCCGCAGAGGCTGCCCTCTCCTACGGGGGGCTTCACCTCAGTCACACACCCAGACCAGACAACAGGACTGGGGGAGGGGTGGGTCTGCTCCTCTCCCCATCCTGCACCTTCCGTGTCCTCACCCCACCTACCTCTCTACAATTCAAATCATTTGAGGCTCACACCATCCGCCTCTACCACCCCCTCCCTGCCATTGTTGCGGTCTTATACCGCCCTCCGGGCTCCACCCCACAATTTCTCGATGACCTTGCCTCCTCCCTCACATCCTCTCCTCTGACCTCCCCCCCATCATCCTTGGGGATTTCAATATTCCCATCGATGAAGCCCAGAGCTCCGCTGTGACCCGGCTACTCACCATTGCCAACTCACTTGGACTAGTACAACACGCCAACACCCCCACTCACACTGCAGGTCACACTCTCGACCTTATATTCACTAAATCCACCACCATTGCACACCTTGACATCGCACCCTTTCCACCCTCAGACCATCACCTTCTCACCTTCAACCTCCTCACAGAAGGCACCTCTAAATTAGCCACCCACCCACCTGGTCGATGGCAGCGAGACCTACGCAAGCTCAACCCTAGTGTCCTTGCTGACCCCCTCCATGCCCTCTCCTCCACTCTCCCCACCCTAACCTGTCCTAATCTTGCAGCAGCTCAGTATCGCCAAACTCTCTCATCAGCCCTAGAGAAAGCTGCTCCACCAATATTTCGCCGCAACCGACCCCCTAACCCCCAGCCCTGGCGCACTACCCATACTCGCAACCTCCAGAGGAAAACACGCGCCGCTGAACGGAAATGGAGAAAAACTAGACTTAACCAGGATTTCCTACAGTACAAGGCCAACCTGCTGCAGTTCCACACTGCCCTTGCTCATGCGAAGCAGGAATACTTTAGCAAGCTCATCGGAGCACAAGCTTCCAACCCCCGGCGTCTTTTTGCCACTTTCAACTCCCTGCTTAAACCCACCCCCCTACCCTCCGTTTCCTCCCTCTCTGCCACAGATTTAGCCACCCACTTCACCAACAAAATTGTCTCCATCCGCCAAGAAATATCCAATCTCCAATCTTCACCTTCAACCCCCTCCCACCCAGCTCCTCCTCCACCCTATCCTCCCCTCACATCCTTCCCTCCTACTACGACCGAGGAAGTCAACCACCTACTGCAGACTTCCCATACCACTACTTCCCCCCTTGACCCCATCCCTTCCAATTTACTCCAGCCTCACTTCACGGACTTGGCCCCAGTCCTCACTACCCTGTTCAACCTCTCCCTATCCACAGGCACCTTCCCCTCAGACTTCAAGCAGGCCACTGTACTACCCCTGCTCAAGAAATCCTCCCTCGACCCTTCGCTACCCTCCAACTACCGTCCTATCTCCCTCCTCCCCTTTGCCTCAAAACTCCTTGAGCACCTGGTTCACAAACGCCTGACCCAGTACCTCAATGCCAACTCACTGCTAGACCCACTCCAATCTGGATTTCGGCCTGCCTACTCAACCAAAACTGCTCTCACCAAAGTGGTCAACGACCTTGCCTTAGCTAAAGCTGAAGGTAAATACTCCATTCTCCTCCTCCTTGACCTGTCAGCAGCTTTTGATACAGTAGATCATCCCCTATTCCTCCAGTCCTTGGGCATTCACGATCTCGCCCTGTCCTGGCTTTCATCCTACCTCTCCAACCGCTCCTTCACGACCGCCTTCAATGAGTCCTCTTCCACCCCCAACCACCTCTCGTGGGAGTCCCCCAAGGTTCGGTCCTTGGCCCCCTACTTTTCACCCTATACACATCCTCCATTGGCAGGGTTATCTCCTCCATGGGTTTTAACTATCATCTGTATGCAGATGACACCCAGATCTACCTCCACACCCCTGACATATCCACCACTACCATGGACAAGGTCTCCTCCTGCCTATCAGCCATCTCCTCCTGGATGTCCGCTAGGTTCCTGAAACTAAATCTAGACAAAACGGAATTTATGATCTTCCCACCCCGGCCATCCACGAACCTCCCAGATGTGCATGTCACTGTTAACCACACTACCATTCGCCCTACCTCTCAAGCCCGCTGTCTGGGTATCACCCTGGACTCCGCAGTCTCCTTCACTTCCCACATCCAAAACCTCACTAAGTCCTGCAACTTCCACCTTCGTAACATCTGTAAGATTCGCCCTTTCCTGACCTCTGCCACCACCAAACTCCTCCTCCATGCCCTCATAATTTCCCGCCTTGACTACTGCAATGCCCTGCTGTCTGGTCTCCCTATGACCCGAACAGCCCCACTGCAGTCCATCATGAATGCGGCAGCCAGAATTATCCACTGCTCCCATCGCTCCACCACGGCGGATCCCCTCCTAGAATCCCTTCACTGGCTTCCTATCCAGTCCAGAATCAGATTCAAGATAATGTGTCTGACCTACAAATCTGTCCACAAACCTGTCCAACCTACATTTCCGATCTTACTCAGAGGTACACACCTAGCCGCTCACTCCGCTCTTCCAATGAACTTCGCCTAACCGCCCCCCGAATCACCCAGTCCCATGCAAGCCTCCAGGACTTCTCAAGAGCTGCTCCAACAGTATGGAACTCCCTACCTTCATCCATTAGGGCAGCCCCCTCCTTCAACATCTTCAAGAAAGCCCTCAAAACTCACCTTTTCACTCTGGCCTACCACCCCTCACAAGTGCTCTAAACCTACAGCTGAATTCTGGTCCCCTACCATTCGTGTCCTTACCTCTCCCTCTAGATTGTAAGCCTTTGGGCAGGGTCCTCCTCCTTTTGTGTCCTACCTGATCTTGCACCTCCATTACTGTGCACCCATGCTATGCATCTGAGTGAACCTAACTTGCCTAATCTCCATGCTCCATCCAGTGACTGACTAAGCATTACCTGGTACTCATACTATGGTGTGTGATCTGGTTTTCTTGTATTCCTGTATTGTCATATTGCTGTGTGTCACCCCTAAATATTGTCTGTAACCTAAATTAATGTTCAGCGCTGCGTAATATGTTGGCGCTTTATAAATACAATAAATAATAAATAATAAAAAATAATAATATCAAAAGCTGTGACAATTACAAATGTTAACAAGTTACATTTCCTCTGCTCTCTTCACACACTTCAGTCAGAAACACAGGACACTGTTGTGAGCTTTCTCTCTCTCACACAGAGCTACACGCAGGGTTAACTGATGAAGTGTGAGGGGAATTTCCCCTCCCCTCATGGTTCATTCTGCGGTCAGTTTTGGAGTCAGTAAAATGTGAAAGTATTTTAATAACAGTAAACAAAGAGGTTGCCAGTGAAATGTATATCACCAGTAATTAGCAGCACTTCCCAAACAATTCCTATCTCAATTAAAAAAAATATGTAAATCGATAATGTTCCTTTAATCATCACCATCACTATACATTCCTTAGTTCATTTTAATTGGAAATAAAATCAATTTCTTCTGTGCTTCTTCTGTACTTCTTAAATAGCACCTCGTTTTTTGTGCTTTTGGTTGAATAGATAATAGTCATAGCAATTACAAAGCTTTCCAGTTGACAATGTTAGGGACTTGGCAGAAAGGAGTTGGCCTGCTGGTACTTTGTGACAAGTCTGTAAACAGCAGCTCATTCTTGTTGCTGCTGTCTCTTGCTACTGGCACAGCCTTCTCTGCCAATCCTGACATTTTTATTGTGGCTGGAGGTGGCATCTAAATATTATTTTTCAGAAACACTAACACAGCTGCACTTCTTACTCATGAGAACTTTGATGATGATTTTTTTTATGGCTGACTGCTCCCCCAACAAAAATGACAGCAATACCACACAACATATTTTGTTATTTTACTTGACAGCATGTGTTGGAAATTGAATGTTTCATTTACTGAACTACAGAAGGTTAGTGCTGCATGACCAACACTGAGTGAGAATTATTTTCTGTCTCTGCAACTTCAAAGTTGAATTTTGTACCAGTGGAGTATAACACTTTATGTTCGAACTTTGTTGGTAATATTAAAAGTGTTTGGTATTTCTCTGCCCTCCTGTGCCCTATATTAGAGCCTTGGTTGTCAACATGTGCTACGTATACCACAGGCTGTATTTCTGGTGGGTTCAGGTGGTACTTGGGCTTGATACAGTTAATAAAGTATAGAAATGTTTGCAATGATTGAAAATCTTACACAAAAAACATTGAATGAGTGCTTTAACGCAAACCTAAAGCAAAAAAAGCAACCTTGTGATGTAACAAACTGTAGGTGTAGTACGGATAATGAATAGAACATTAATAGCTAAGGATTTTCAGTTATATACATTTTGTTATAACATTGCATCATACTGTCATGGGGCCAGTTTTAAAACCACACTGTCTTTTAAGCTAAAAAACAAAGCAGAGCTAATTACGCTTTCAACTTTTCTACAGTAAAACCTTATTTCAAGCTGTATCTCACTGTTTTTAGTTTTTGTAGTGCTTCAGAAAACAGGACCCAAGTGGTTTAAATAGCTCAGAGAAGCTCTTTTGCATAGATAAACTATGTTTTTTTTAACTCTTTGTGTACTGGAAAACAATATGAGACGCTTTTGTTTGCTACTTATGTTCTGTTTCTTAGCTGTACTAAACACACAATTCACTAACTCATATTTACTTTTGCTTCAGGTTTTAAGTCATTAAAAGGAATAGAGAATACTTGGGAATCATTTTTATACAATGCTAGCTGATGACCCGGCGTTGCCCGGGTATATATTTGGCTGGTGTTGGCTCACTTTTTCTAACCCCAACACACAAACACTCAATGACCAAGTTTGTGAGATTTGGCAATCATTTGTATATTCCCATAGAAATTAAACAAATCTAAGTATATGGGAAGCACACAAGTGTGTAAATTCGGGGAATTTTGATCCAAGAGGGGAGTAGAATTAAAAAAGAAAGAGAAAAAGAAATGATGGAGTGTATACAAAGAATAACTAATCTAGAAAAGATACATAAGAAAACCCTATCACAAGAAATAAAAGGGGGACTGGTGGCAGAGAGGGAGAAATTAAAATCGATGATGTTTACAAAGGCACAACATGCGGCCCATAGATGTAAAAGATATTACAGTATGGAGACAAAGCAGGAAAGATGCTGGCCAGAGCCCTAAGTGACCAACAAATAGCAAACTATACCCCATACATTTGTGACCCCAGTGGGATTAAACATCATAAAAATGAAGAGCAGGCGGAATTATTCAAACTGTACTATGAAAAATTATATAATCTAAGGAAAATAAAACTAAAGGAAAACGAGCTCACGCAATATCTAGAAAACTGTGGACTGGGGAAAGTAACTAAAGTAGAAATAGAACAGATGGAGGCACCAATCACGGGGTGGGAATTGAAAAAAGCCATGCAAAGTATGGCCAGAGGGAAAGCCCCCGGCCCTGATGGCTTCGGGATGGAGTACTTTGAGAAATTCTTTCAAAATTTAGAACCCCACTGGGTGTCAACTTTAAATGCCCTGGTAGATAGGAAGGGGGATCAAAAAGGATGGGGTAGGGATTCCTTGGAATCACATATAGCGGTCATACACAAGCAGGGCAAGGATCCATCCCAGTGTGCAAACTACAGGCCAATATCGCTATTAAACGTAGACCTTAAGATATACGCAAAAATACTAGCAAATAGAATGCTGCCATGGCTACAGGAAATAATACATCCAGACCAGGTGGGTTTATCCCTACCAGGGAAGCACGGGATAACACTATGAGGACATTAGATCTGGTTCAGTGGGCCGGGACCTCAGCCGATCCTGTCATGCTGTTATCGACGGATGCTGAGAAGGCATTTGGCAGGGTCGGCTGGGAGTTTATAAAAGCGGTATTACGGCATATTGGCCTGGGAGAGAATATGAGGACGTGGATCCTTGCCCTGTATGGGAATTTTTTCGGCTAGGGTAAGGGTCAACGGCACACTTTCTGACTCCCTAGCGATACACAATGGCACACGCCAGGGATGCCCACTGTCACCAATGCTATTCGCATTGATATTAGAACCGTTTTTGTGTTCTGTCAGAAATAACCCCGATATCCTGGGCTTTAAGATAGGGCAGAGAGAGCATCGAGTGGCAGCGTTTGCTGATGATCTATTGTTTTATGTGCGGAGTCCACACATCTCCTTACCAAATCTAATGAAGGAATTTGTGAAATATGGAGATCTGTCAAATTTTAGGATCAATTGGGATAAGTGTCAGGCAATTGGGATTAATATGTCTGTGACGGAGAGGGAAAAGATAAAAACGAATTTCAAATTCCGTTGGGTAGTAGAGGCGATTAGGTATTTGGGAATAGATATACCTGGGGATATTCAAAAAACCTATCAGTTAAATTATTGTCCAATTCTGGCCAATCTAAAAAGAGATTTATTAAAATGGAGAAAGATCAAGGTCTCAATGACAGGAAGGATTAATATCCTAAAGATGAATGCAATGCCTAGACTTTTATATATATTCCAAACTGTGCCAATTCCAGTATCCATGAAGTACTTCAGAGAACTGAGAAGGGAATTTACCCGTTTTATATGGAAAGTTAAACCCCCGAGACAAAAATTTACTACAATAACGCAACCGAAGAATAAGGGGGGGCTAGCGGTCCCGGATCCATACATGTATTATAGCGCGGCGGTCCTGACCAGGGCCGTGGACTGGCATAGAGGAGGTGAGGTGAAATTATGGGTAGATATTGAACAGAATATGGTGGAATTCCCATTATACAACATTCTATGGTTTTCAGGATCCTTCAAGAGCAGACATCCAGCAAGTATACTGATAAACCAGACACTCAAGATATTTTAAAAATTTAGAGATAAAAAATCTCTCTCCCCAACCCCATCCCCCCTTATGCCAATTCTGGATAACCCAGAGTTCATGTTGGGATGTAATAGAAAAAAGAATGGAGAGCTTAGAACTGGGAAGGGAATAAGAGCTAGAGCGTTACTGAAGGGAGAAGAATGGAAGTCAGCGAAAGAGATAGAAGAAGAGTTTAGAGACTCAAATATTAAATGGTGGACCCTAATGCAATTCCAACATTTTATATTATCAAAAGGAGGGAAGGAGGATTTTGGTCGAGATCTTTCAAGGTTTGAGCAGATGTGTGACTCCGCACAGGGAACTAGGAAAATCTTAACAAAAATTTATGGGGAATTGCTCGAGGGGGAAGACCCAACCATCCAACTAAAGCTGAAATGGCAGGAGGATTTAAAGTATTCCTTTACAGATGAGCAATGGGGGAAGATAATAAAACTGACACATAGAGCATCGATCTCAGCAAGGATTCATGAATCAGGCTATAAAATATTTACAAGGTGGTATCTTACGCCGGTTAAATTAAAGAAGATGTATGGGGATTTGGATGGGATGTGTTGGAGGTGTGGCGAGAGTGAGGGTACATTTCTCCATATTTTTTGGAACTGCTCAAAGATAAGAGGATTCTGGATGGAAGTCAAATATTATATTAGCAAATTAACAGATATGAAACCTACAGATGACCCAGCTTTCTTTTTATTACATTATAATGAAGTGAGTGTTAGTAAATATAGGCAAACTTTATGCTGCCAGTTGATAAATGCGGCTAGAATTTTAATTGGGAGACATTGGAAGTCCTGTTTGACTCCTCGGATCGCAGAGTGGTTCCAAGAGATACATCATATACAACGTATGGAGGGCTTGACCCACTCAATAAATAAGAAAGAGAAGCAGTTTAAACTGACGTGGGAAAAATGGGACAGGTTTAATGAGACTTTAGAGTACAGACAAGTGATGGGGTATCTTTGATCATGGGCGTAGGGGATTAAAGTATATAAGAATTTGATGGTAAAGGGGATATGGATCCAGGACGGTGGATAAATTGGGAGGAAAAAGAAGGGAAAAAAAAAAAAAAGAGAAAGGAAAAGGAAGCTGGTGAGAATGGGTTGTGAGGATTAGAAGGGAAATGAATGAGTGGAAGGTACAACAAGAGGTGTAATTATGGGTTCATTAGATGAAAGAAAAGAAGTTTGTGGACACCCAAGCAGAAAGGGTTATTAGGTAAATTGAATAACTAACAGGAAAAGGTGGCTTATAAATCTGTTGTTGATGGGATGTTTTAACATGTACACCCTGTACACCCTGTTGTGGTTTATGCTTGTTGTTTATTGTATGTGACAAATATTTGGTATGAAATTTTCTAAAAAAGAAAGAATTTGAAAAAAAAGAAATTAAACAAATCAGATTGGCTGTTTGTGGCTCCGCCCCTCTCCAGCATATGAACCCCAGTCACCCAATGACCAGCTGTAGCAGGTTTGAGGCATCTGCTATTAACAGTGTAAAAATGGCAGCAACTTAAATATTCCCCTTGAAACAGGTGGATTTTGATTGGCTATTATAGGCTTCACCCACTTTCCTGATTATTAATCTCAGTCACCCAGTGACCATCTGGACAAAGTTTGAGAACCCTGCCATTAAAAGTGTAAGAAGAGCTGCAGTTTATATTTTCCCAGTGAAATTTGTTTTTGGCTCCACCCACTTTTTGTAACCTGGACACACAGTTACTCAATGGCCAAGTTTGTGAGCTTTGGGGTCCTTGGCATCAATAATTTGTATTTTCCCAATATAATAAAACAAATCTTATTGGCTGTTTGTGTCTCTGCCCCTTTTTCTGAATTTGAACCCCAGTGACCCAATGACCAACTGTACCAGGTTTGAGGCTTTGTGCCATTAATAGTGCAAGAATGGCAGCAATTTTAATATTCCCCTTGAAAATCAACAGGCTAATTTTGATTAGCTTTTTTTAGGCTCCACCTACGTTTCTGAATATTAATCCCAGTCACCCAGTGACCACTTGTGCAAAGTTTGAGAACCCTGCCATTAACCGTGAAGAAGGGCTGCAGTTTACATTTTCCCAGGGAAATCTGTTTTTGACTCCACTTAGCTTTTGTGACCTTGACACACAGTCACTCAATGACCAAGTTTGTGAGCTTTCGGGTTCCTGGCTTTAAAACTGTGTGAATGGAAGCAGTTTATCCTGCAAGGAAATCTGCAGTGGCGCAGCTAAGAAGCTATGGGCCCCGGTGTAAGTTTTACATGGGGCCCCCTAAGCACTTTATACATAACAATTGATACGGCACACCAAAACCTGCCAAGGATTTCCACAGTGTTGGAGGTGCAATTTGGGAATGGGAAACAGTTTGTTAATGATTACTGCTATTTAAATCATCCATAGAAGTGATTATTACCAGCACAGGGCCAATAGAGAGCTAATATTGTGTTTGAGGGAGGGCCCCTTGGGGCCCCTCTGACCCAAGGGCCCCAATGCGGTTGCTACCTCTGCAACCCCTATTGCTACGCCACTGGAAATCTGATTGTCTGTTTTTGGCTCTGCCCCTTTAGTGAATTTGAGCCACAGTCACTTAATGACCGATTGTTGCAGATTTGAGGCCTCTGCCATTAACAGTGTAAGAATGGCAGCAGTTTCAATATTCCCCTTGAAAATCAATAGGTGAATTTTGATTGGCTGTTGTAGGCTCCACCCAATTTCCTAAATATTTATCCCAGTCACCCAGTGACCAACGCAATACAGTGGTAATACATTACCTGCTCCAGCTGGCGCAAGTCCCCTGGTCTTCTTCTCTGCTTCGGGCTCCAGAGCTACACAGAACTTCCTGTCCCAGCAGGAAGTTTAAACAGTAGAGTGCCCTCTACTGTTTAAACTTCCCCTGGACAGGATGTTCAGTAACCGGAGCGGAGCGGAGAAGAAGAAGACAGCAGTGTCTCGCGCCGGCCGGAGCAAGTAATGTATGCGGCGGGGGGGGGGGGGGGGGGGGGCTGGGGCGGCAGCAGCGGCTGCTCCACAGATTGTGATCAGTTTCAGGCTGAAATCGATTCACAATCTGTTTGCAGTAAAGGTGGCCATACGATCCCTCTTTGATCAGTTTCGATCAAAGAGGGATCTATCTGTTGGTCGAATCTGATGGCAAATCAACCAGTGTATGGCCACCTTATGAATGGCAACAATGTAAATATTCCCCTTAAAAATCAATAGGTGAACTTAGATTGGCTGTTGAAGGCTCCACCCAATTTCCTAAATATTTATCTCAGTCACCCAGTGACCAACTGTGTCAAGTTTGAGAACCCTGCCAAAAACAGAATGGCTGAAATCAATGTAACAAATCTGATTGGCTGTTTGTGGCTCCACTCCCTTTAGTGAATTTGGACCCCAGTCACCCAGTTACTGACTTTATCAGGTTTGAGGCCCCTGCCAGTAACAGAGTAAGAATGGTAGCAATGTAAATATTCCTCTTGAAAATCAATAGGTGCATTTTGATTGGCTGTTGTAGGCTCCACCCATTTTCCTTAATATTAATCCCAGTCACCCAGGGACCACATGTGCAAAGTTTGAGAACCCTGCCATTAACAGTGTAAGAACATCTGCAGTAACCTTGACAGACAGTCACTCAATGATCAAGTTTGTGAACTTTCAGGTTCCTGGCATATAAAATGTGTAAATGGAAGCAGTTTATCAATCCAAAAATTTGATTGGCTGTTTTTGGCCCTGCCCTTTAGTGAATTTGAACCCCAGTCACCCAATGACCGACTGTAGCAAGTTTGAAGCCTCTTCCATTAACAGTATAAGAATGGCAGCAGTTTAAATATTTCCCTTTAAAATCAATAGGTCAATTTTTATTGGCGGTTGTAGACTCCACCCACTTTCCTGAATCTTAATCTCATTCACTCAGTGACCAAGTGTGCCAAGAATGGCTGAAGTTTACACTTTCCCATTTAAAATGAATTGCTGAAATTCGATTGGCTGTTTTATGCTCCACCCACATTTCCTGGATTTGTAACCTCGGTCACCAAGTGACCAACTGTGCCAAGTGTGGGGACTCTGGCTTGATTACTGTGAGGATGGCAGCCTTTTCCATTATTTCCATTGGCATGAATGGGTGAAATCTGATTTGCTGTTTGTAGCTCCGCCCAGGTGTGCAGGAGGGATGCGAGACCCCCAGAACATATAATCTCAGGTAGTAAGGGATCTGTATACCAAGTTTGGTTCAAATCGGTCAAGCCGTTTTCGAGTGATCGTGACACACACACGCACGCAAGCACGCACGCACACCATTTTATATATATAGATGGGTGTACCACTAGTAAACACATATGTGTCTATAGGTACAAGAGGTACTGGAGATAATTTTACCTATATTAAATACTAGCCGACCACGTTACGCCAATGGGCGTGGCTGCGGCGGCAGCCCCAGGACCGCCTAATGCCAATCAGCGTAAAGTCCTGGGGCTCTGTTTTGCAGATCGTGCGCAGGGTGCATGCGCATCTCCTGCTTGGTGGGCGGAGCGAGCTCTGCCTTCAGTCTCTGCTGTAGTGGCTTCATTTATTTTTGCAAAAATCGGTAAACACCGATTTTTCCATTATTAACCACTTCAGGACTCAGCCTTTACCCCCCCCTTAAGGACCAGCGCTGATTTAGAAGATCTGTGCTCAGATCAAGCAACAGGCAGAGCGACCAGATCGCCCCCCTTTTTTCCCTACTAGGGGGATCATGTGCTGGGGGGGTCTGATCGCTCCTGCATGCGTGTGGGTGGCGGGGGGCACCTCAAAGCCCCCCCCCCACCGCAGGATTCCGCCTCTCCCTCTTCTCCCTCCGTGCTCCAGAGATCTGAGGCTGCACAGGAACGGATCTGTCCTGTGCAGCCTCTAACAGGCTCCTGCCTGTCATGTGACAGCGATCCCCAGCCGCTGATTGGCCGGGCATCGCTGATCTAGTACAACACTGCTACTGTTAGCAGCGTTGTAAAAATGTAAACAAAGCAGATTATTTCTGCTTGTGTTTACATTTAGCCTGCGAGCCGTGATCGGCGGCCCGCAGGCTATTCACGGATCCCCCCGCTGTGAATTGACAGGAAGCAGCCGCTCGCACGAGCGGCTGTTTCCTGATTAATTAGCCTACAGCCGGCGACGCAGATGTGCGTCGCTGGTCCTGCAGCTACCACTTTGCCGACGCGCGTTATGAGTGCGCGGTCGGCAAGTGGTTAAATGAAGCCACTACAGCAGTGCTAGTTCTCCTTCTGTTTTTTGCTCTTTCTAAAACTTTTTGTAAATAGTGAAGGGATAGCTGCTGCAGACTCTCATAGGGAAAGCTTAGTTAGGCTCTTGTAGGCTTCTTAGCTTCCTCCTTGCTGATTCTTATTGCTAAAAAAGCACCCCACAACAGCTCTTTTGAGAGCTAATCTTGTTCTTGTGATCTATTTTTTTTTTGTGTATGTGTGTCCCACTAGAGTTGGGCCGAACGGTTCGCCGGCGAACCTGGTTCGCGCGAACCTAGGTGGTTCGCGTGCGGGTACCGCACGCGAACTTTATTGCGGAAAAGTTCGCCCCATTGCGGTTCGCCCCATAATGCACTGAGGGTCAACTTTGACCCTCTACATCACAGTCAGCAGGCCCAGTGTAGCCAATTAGGCTACACTAGCCCCTGGAGCCCCACCCCCCCTTATATAGGCAGGCAGCGGCGGCCGTGGCCACTCGTGTGCCTGCATTAGTTAGAGTAGGGCGAGCTACTGCAGTCTCTCATAGGGAAAGATTAGTTAGCCTTAGCTTGTCCCTGGCTGCATACCTGTTCATTGATCCTGCCACTGCATACCTGTTCATTGATCCTGCCACTGCATACCTGTTCATTGATCCTGCCACTGCATACCTGTTCATTGATCCTGCCACTGCATACCTGTTCAGTGATCCTGCCACTGCATACCTGTTCATTGATCCTGCCACTGCATACCTGTTCATTGATCCTGCCACTGCATACCTGTTCATTGATCCTGCCACTGCATACCTGTTCATTGATCCTGCCACTGCATACCTGTTCATTGATCCTGCCACTGCATACCTGTTCATTGATCCTGCCACTGCATACCTGTTCAGTGATCCTGCCACTGCATACCTGTTCATTGATCCTGCCACTGCATACCTGTTCTGTGAACCCACCACTGCATACCTGTTCTGTTCAGTGGACCCGCCACTGTATACCTGTTTAGTGAACCCGCCACTGCATACCTGTTCTGTTCAGTGGACCCGCCACTGTATACCTGTTCAGTGGACCCGCCACTGCATACCTGTTCTGTTCAGTGAACCCGCCACTGCATACCTGTTCTGTTCAGTGGAGTTTGGTGTGTCAGTGTGAAGCAGTACCTTAATTACACTCCCTGATTGATGTATACACATGCAAGATGTTTTAAAGCACTTTAGGCCTGTCATTTAGCATTCAATGTGATTTCTGCCCTTAAAACGCTGCTTTGCGTCAAATCCAGATTTTTCCCGGTGACTTTTGGCGTGTATCCCACTCCGCCATGCCCCCCTCCAGGTGTTAGACCCCTTAAAACATCTTTTCCATCACTTTTGTGGCCAGCATAATTTTTTTTTTTTTTTCAAAGTTCGCATCCCCATTGAAGTCTATTGCGGTTCGCGAACTTTAACGCGAACCGAACCTTCCGCGAAAGTTCGCGAACCCGGTTCGCGAACCTAAAATCGGAGGTTCGGCCCAACTCTATGTCCCACTGACACTTGTGTTGCATAGACAGCCTTGGTAATTCCTACTGTGTGTGCCACTGCCAGGCCCAGCACATTCAGTTACTACTACCTGTGTGTGTGACAGGTGCACATTGTAATACCCACTGCATATACCTACCTGTTGTTCACTGTGCACCCACCCACCTACATGAGTGCACGCAGTGTCACTGTGCCTGTACGCTACCTGTCTGTGTGTGACAGGTGCACATTGTAATACCCATCACTGCATATTCACTGCATATGCATTCACTTCAGTGCACCCACCTACCTACGTGAGCGCACGCAGTGTGATATACCACTCTGTGCATATCTGTTAACTGCACCTGTGTGACTGCACATTGTATTACTCAAATCAGTGCATACCTTTCACTTCATCCGCCCCTATATGGACAAAATGGACAAAACAGGTAGAGGCAGAGGTAGAGGCAGACCCAGAGAAAGGCCACCCGGCAGGTCTGTGCGAGGTTGTGGTGATGTGATTTTGTGCGGCCCTGGACCAAAGTACAGTGCTCAGAAGATGGCACGTCCCATCAACTCCCAAGATTGTCAGGACGTTGTTGACTATTTAACAAAGAACACCTCATCTTACGCAGCCACCAGCGCTACTCCAAGTACCACATCCGCTACATGTGACAGTTCACAGGAGTTATTTGGTGGGGAAATCACTGATGCACAGCCATTATTGTTACAACCAGATGAAGGTGCTAAGCAAGTTACACCACCTCATATGTCTGAGTTAGGCGACACTATGGATGTAATGTGTGCGGAGGGGGATGATGAAGTACCTGCTGTTGCTGCAGTTTTGGAGGTGTCTGAGGCAAACGAAGCTGGGCAGGATGATTATGATGATGATGATGATACGGATCCCACGTATGTTCACAATAGAGGAGATGAACAGGGGGACAGTTCAGAGGGGGAGTCAGAGAGGAGTAAAAGGAGACGAGTGTGAGAAACACGGAAAAGCCGCTGCGTGTACTGATAGCAAGGCGGCTGGCTCCGCGTCCAGCGCGGCAGTTTGTACGCAGCAGCATGCGTCTGATAATATGATAGATCGCGGAAAAAACGCTGCATGTACTGGCAGCAAGGCTGCTGTTTCCGCATCCAACGCGCGTGCGTCTGGTGTGGCTGGGTCTGTTAGTGCACCTGGATGGAGAACTACGCGCGCAAGCCAGAAGTCAGGACCTTTATGCCAGCAGGAGATGGATCAGCTGATCAGGACGATCAGCTGATTCCTGCTGGACTCCTGATTGGCTGAGTGGCTCGGGCGGGGCGGCAGAGTCCTGCAACTATATATATAGCTGACCATAGTCAGATCCTACAGTGTGTTTGAACCAGGAGGACCTGGGAATTCACACTGAGCCAGATTACTTTTGTTCATCATTGTATTATTATTCAGACTAGTTCCAGGGTGTAGAGACCAAGGACCTCACACCCAGACTAGGGAATTTGTATTATCATTTATGTTATACTCCAGACTAGTTCCAGGGTGCTGAGACCACGGACCTCGCACCCAAGACTAGGGAACTGTATTATCATTTGTGTTATACTCCAGACTAGTTCCAGGGTGCTGAGACCACGGACCTCGCACCCAAGACTAGGGAACTGTATTATCATTTGTGTTAGTCTCCAGACCTGCCTGTGACGCCCATTTTCCAGGGGTCACTTGCCATCGGGTCTTCTTGCTATTCAGCCTGGGACTCCGCCTCTTGGATGTCTCAGGCTGCGGCAAGATCTCTGCACTTCCAAAGGGAGGTATTTCTCATACTGCCAAGGACCACCTGCTCCTCGGGTGGTCCTCACTCAAAGTTATTACTGTTGCACCAAACACTCACACTATATAGGTGTCCAGAGGTTAGCAATATATCTGTATTATCGGTGATTCTGCAGATCATCAATAATCGGGTATATATCTGTATTCTTGGTGATACTGCAGATCACCAATAATCAGATTCTCTCTGCGTGCTGACACCGATCGTTACAACGAGTTCCTGAAAGAAGCAGGGGGAGCTTGTCATCAGAAAAAGCTGGTGGCAGTGTCTGGCGCCATGTATCCCCACCTATGGACAGCCAGCCAACATGCCCTTCAATGTCAGCTGCTGATGCCACCATAGTGCCATCACCCCAGGAGGGCTTAGCGGTTTGGACATTTTTTTAGTGTGTCTGCCTCAGATCAGAGCAATGCCATCTGTTCTCTCTGCCTCCAAAAAATGAGCAATGGAAAGGCCGACACCCACGTAGGGACAAGTGCCTTATGAAGGCACATGGAGAAAAGGCACAAACTGCAATGGAAAGAGCACCTGAGCAAAAGCAGCACACAAAAGAAAAGCCACCCTCCTTCTACTCTTCCTCCTTCAGGTGCATCATCTTCAGCTGCTTTCTCCCTTGTACCTTCAGTCACCTTTCTCCACTCCGCCTCTGACCTTGAGCGGTTCCTGCTCCACTGCCCACAGCAGCCAGGTGTCTGGGAAGGAAATCTTTGAGCGGAAGAAGCCAATTTCTGCCACTCAACCCCTTGACCGGCGTCTGACAGCTGGCTTGGTGGAACTGTTAGCTCGGCAGCTGTTACCATACCAGCTGGTGGACTCTAAGGCCTTCAGTAAATTTGTGGCCATTGGGACACTGCAGTGGAAGATGCCAGGCCACAATTATTTCTCTAAAAAGGCGATACCCAAACTGTACCATGAAGTTGAGAGGCAAGTGGTGTCATTTCTGGCACACAGCGTTGGGTCAAGGGTCCAACTGACCACGGATGCCTGGTCTGCCAAGCACGGTCAGGGCAGGTACATTACTTACACAGCCCATTGGGTCAACCTGGTGACTGATGGCAAGCGGGGAGTACGCGGCTGTGCAGCGTACAAACTTGTGACACCTCCACGGCTTGCAGGCAGGCCTCCTGCCAACTCTTCTCCTCCTGCTACTTGCTCTTCGCTGTCATCCTCCTCCTCCTCCTTGGCTGACTGGCAGTTCAACTCTACTGGTGCTGTGATCTTCTCTCCAGTTATACCACCCCAGCTCCCCAGGGCCTATGCTGCATGCCAGGTACGATGGCGTCACGCCATCTTAGACATGTCTTGCCTCAAAGTGGAGAGTCACACTGGACCAGCTCTCCTGGCTGCTCTTAAAGTGAACCTAAAGTCACTTAAAAAAAAAACGAGATTAACTCACCTGGGGCTTCCCTCAGCCCCCTGCAGACGATCGGTGCCCTCGCAGCTCCGCTCCGATGTCCCAGGACCCGCCGGCGAGCACTTCCGGTTTGGCCGTCACCGGCCGACAGGGATGGGAACGCGAGTGATTGTTCGCGTTCCCAGCCTGTATATCGCCCCCTATGCTGCTATTGCGACCTCCTGGCAAAGTACCCAGGCTTAGAGGACATCCTGAAGCAGGCCAGGAAGTTGTGTGGGCATTTCAGGTGGTCTTACACGGCCATGGCACACTTTGCCGAGATTCAGCAGAGAAACAAGTTGCCGGTGAGATGCCTCATTTGCAATAGCTCGACTCGCTGGAATTCGACCCTCCTTATGTTCTCTGGCCTGCTAGAACAGGAGAAAGCCATCACCCAGTACCTCTGCAATTTCAGTAGAAGGACACAGTCTGGGGAGATGGGGATGTTCTGGCCCAACAACTGGACACTGATGCAAAATGCATGCAGGCTCATGCGGCCGGTTGAGGAGGTGACGAACCTGGTGAGTCGCAGTAAAGGAACCATCAGCAACTTGATCCCGTACGCTTACTTCCTGGAGTGTGCTGTGCGTACTGTGGTGGATCAAGCTGTGGAGGAGTGTGAAGAGGAACAGTTATGGGAGGAAGCATTGTGGGATAAATTCTCATCAGAACCAGATGTTTCCTCAACACCTGCAGCAGCACAGAAAAGGGAGGAGGAGGAAGAGCACTGAGGAAGAGCAAGAGGAGATGGATGGTACGTCTGCATCCAAATTTGTGCAGATGGCGGCTTTCATGCTTTCCAGCCTGTTGAGGGACCCCGGTATAAAAAGACTCAAGGGGAATGAGCTGTACTGGGTGGCCACGCTAATAAGCTATAAGAACAAAGTGGAGGACATGTTACCAACTCACCTGAAGGCAGAAAGGATGCAGCACTTGCAGAACAAGCTGGCAACTTTGCTTTACAATGCGTTTAAGGGTGATGTCAAAAAATTGTTGTATTCACACACACAATATATATATTTTTTTATATTGGGTGTGTGTGACTACAATAATTTTTTGCACTTTATTGTATAGTATATGTGTATGTATGCTCATGCAAATTTTGTGGAGCACTAAGCGCCTCTCTTTTCTGATGTCCGTAGGCACTTTATTTGGCCCAAGGAAGTGGGCTAGATTCCATGAAACGTGTTGCCTGTGCTTATTAATAAACATTTCTACTCAAAGTGAGTTGTCGTCTATGAGTTAAGCCACCTCAACCTTTTAGTTTTTAGTGATTTTAACTCTTTTTCACTCCATTGTGTGCCTCTTAACCCCCTTCCTTATCAGGAAGCACAGTGAGCGGCATTGAAGGTGGAGACCTGTGGAACACAGCACAGCATCTGGAATTATTCCCCGCCCGCTGAGCCTGCCGCTGATCTACAATCTGGAGCTGGGAGAGCACGCAAGGAGAGGAGCAAGGTTCGGGAGGGGGGTGGGTGGGCCTGCCCCCCCCCCCCCCCCCCAACAATTTGCCTGCTGCCCTTCTCACTTGCGCTACAAATCCTTCTCATGCTCATGGCGGGGATGGCGGGGCCCCCTTCCGCATGAGGCCTGGGGCAATCATGCCGCCCTGACGCATGACAGCGCTTGAGGAAGCTGCGTCACTTGGCATCATGCACGGCCCACCCCTGAATCCTGTACATCAGTCCTTAAAGAGGGTCCGAAAGAGGGACAGTTGGGAGCTATGTTATTATTTCAGTAAAAAGGTGAGATGGTCCAAAGGTAAATAGACTGGTCACATTGCCACATCTTTAAAAATTCTGCTATTATTGGCCAATCAGAATAGAGTTGTATAAGCAGGGATAGGGATAGAAATATTTAAGATGTGTCCGTATGCCACTGTAATGAAAAAGCAAGTCCTGAAGAATGATATTAATTTACTTCTGTCTCATCATGACCCGTGTGCGCTTTAAAAAAGCCTACTTTTTCAAGTATAGCCTTGATTGATAGCTGCTTGTACAGTGAGTTTATTGAGTCTATTTAGTATGTGAGCAGGCAATTAAAAAAACACCACACATTAATTGCAGCTTACTAAATATATCCTACTTAATCAGATTTTTGTGTAGCCTGGACTGATTATCTTTCATCACTCCAACAAAATAAATTAACAAAGTTGGCAAATTATCTGCTACATTCATTATTTGAAATATTTAAGCTGAACGTTTGATTGCATAAATATACAGTAGTTAAAAGAGTTTAGTTTCTCGGTGTAATTACAAGTAACAAATCTTGGATACCTTCTCATTGATAAATTTGTTTTACACATAGAGATTCTGCTTTTTCAGGATATTGGCACCGTTCACTAGGATCATACTAGTGATAATAAGGCAGGAATAAAACGTATCACGACTAGAGGTGGCTCGAACCTTCGATTTTGGGTTTGCGAACCTCGAACGCGAACGTCCACAAAAGTTCTGGTAGGGTGAACTTTCACGAACCGCAATAGACTTCAATGGGGGGGGGGGGGGGGCGAACTTTGAAAACTAGAAACATTAATTCTGGCCAGAAAAGTGATGGAAAAGATGTTTCAAGGGGTCTAACATCTGAGTTTTTGCATGGGTTGCTGAATGACAGAACAGTGACTGTCCAGCTGATCAAATTTGGCCTGTCCACAATGAAGCAACGACCTTATTATCATGGGTGTGCCTCCGTCCCCCCCCCCCCCCCGAGACACTCATATAGCCGGCGATCATTGCTTCATTGTGATACGCAAGCCCCTTCTCCGCGGCAAGGTAACGATCATGAAGGGAAATGGGCACATGCACAGGGCCGGCCTTTGACCTGAGTGACCGGTGCGATCAATCAGGGCGCCGGCTTCCAGGGGGCGAGCCTGCCGCCTGGCCGCATGGGTTTTTAATACAGAAGCTGCGGCCCCGGCTGGGTCCATCTCGCTCCGCCCCCTGGTGCCGCTGCTGGGGGTGATGGGTCATGGGGGGCAAACATGCCCGTGCGGCCACCGTGATGGAGGGGGGAGCCGCAGCCGGGGGAGGGCAGCCCGACCTCTCCTTCCCTTCCTCTCCGGGCCACCCTCCGTGCTCCCCCCTCAGACTGCAGCAGAGAGAACAACTCATCTCCCTGGTTCCGATCACCGGCGCCTCTCACTTGCAGTTGCCGCTGGTCTCCTCTTATACATAGTCACTGATACACACTAAACTTCCTGCTTAACAGTAACTATATACAGTAGTAGAGGAGACCAGCGGCAAGTGAGAGGCGCCGGCGATCGGAACCAGGGAGGTGAGTTGTTCCCTCTGCTGCAGTCTGAGGGGGGAGCACGGAGGGTGGCCCGGAGAGGAAGGGAGGGAAAGGTCGAGCTGCCCTCCCCGTGGCTGCGGCTCCCCCCTCCATCATAGGGGGCACCTACCTAACCTATACAGGGGCAGCTACCTATCTAACCTATCCTGGGGGGCACCTACCTATCTAACCTATCCTGGGGGCACCTATCTATCTAATCTATACTGGGGGCAGCTACCTATCTAGCCAATGCTGGGGGCACTTACCTATCTAACCTATACTGGGGTGCAGCTACCTATCTAATCTATACTGGGGGCACCTACCTATCTAACCTATACTGGGGAGGCAGCTACCTATCTAATCTATATTGGGGGGCACCTAACTATCTAACCTATACTGGGGGGCACCTACCTATCTAATCTATACTGGGGGCAGCTACCTATCTAGCCAATACTGGGGGCACCTACCTATCTAACCTATACTGGGGGGCAGCTTCCTATCTAACCTATACTGGGGGCAGCTACCTATCTAACCTATACTGGGGGCAGCTACCTATCTAATCTATACTGGGGGCAGCCAACTATCTAACCTATACTGGGGGCACCTACCTATCTAATCTATACTGGGGGCAGTTACCTATCTAATCTATACTGGGGGCATCTACTTATCTAATCTATACTGGGGGCATCTACTTATCTAATCTATACTGGGGGCATCTACTTATCTATACTATACTGGGGGCATCTACTTATCTAACCTATACTGGGGGCACTTACCTATCTAACCTATACACTGGGGGAAGCTACCTATCTAATCTATACTGGGGGCATCTACTTATCTAACATATACTGGGGGCAGTTACCTATCTAACCTATACTGGGGCAGTTACCTATCTAAACTATATTGCAGGTACCTACCTGTCTAACCTATACACTGGGGGTAGCTACCTATCTAATCTATAGCTGGGACAAATGCCTATCTAACCTATACTGGGGCAAGTATACTGGCTACCTATACTGGGGGCACCTACATGGCTAACCTATACTGGGGGGGGGGGAACTATAGCTGGCTACCTTTACTGGGTCACCTATGCCTGGCTACCTATACTGGGGGGGGACTTATAGCTATATGTCAGGAATCAGGATGGACGGAGGCACGCTGAGCCTCAGGCTGCTGTAGAGAAGCGCGCAGCACGTGTGCCACTCAGCCCTGTGACAATATCCTGAGTGACGACGTGTCCTTCTCTCCTGCTCCCAGAATCCTGGCACCTACACTGGCACTAAGTCTGCAGACTGCTCTGCAGACAGTAAGAAGAGAAGACTGACCAGCAAAAAGTAAGGCTCCCCAACCTCCCTACGCTAAAGGGGGAATATGCTTATGCTGCTAGATACACTAATGGGGGGGATCTGCTGCCTAAATACACTAAAAGGGGAACTGCAACTGCAAGATTAGTAGCCTAAGCCTATATACACTAAAGGGGGGGATCTGGCAGACCCCCCCCCCCTTAGTG
The DNA here is from genome assembly GCF_040937935.1 of Hyperolius riggenbachi. Lineage (NCBI taxonomy): Eukaryota > Metazoa > Chordata > Amphibia > Anura > Hyperoliidae > Hyperolius > Hyperolius riggenbachi. The sequence goes on from NC_090653.1 coordinate 144,915,306, forward strand.
TATATAGGCTACTAGTCTTGTATATGTAGGTAGATCCCCCTTTAGTGTATATAGGCTTAGGCTACTAGTCGTGCAGTCGCAGATCTCCTTTTAGTGTATTTAGGCAACAGATCCCCCCCCCCCCCCATTAGTGGATGTGTGTGGTGCGCTCACACGCAAAGAGGATGAATTTGGGGGGGCACCAAAATCTGGTTATGCTCAAGGCGCTGTGAAACCTAAGGCCGGCCCTGCATATGTACACGATTTTTGTTTTGTTGTTGCAGCTGCAGTGTGGCCAGAAAAATTAGGCAGGCAGGTACACGCACCAGAAAAAATATTATAGCGGCCGCTGCTAGCAGTGGCCTTAAAAATTCAGGAATCCACCTGGAGTCCTGGACCCTGTTGGTGGTGGCAGAGAAGGCAGTCAAGCGGCCTGCAGTCAGAGATGCTGTGTGTGGGGACTGACTTAGTCTTCCGGCGGGCAGTAGCCCTCCAGGATTCATGCCTCATTCATTTTGATAAAGGTGAGGTACTGAAAACTTTTGTGACTTAGGCGACTTCTCTTCTCAGTGACAATGCCTCCAGGACGCTTGAGGCAGGGCAAGACAGAAGTTGGATGGCAGATTGGGACAGCTCTGGCCACAGGTCAAGCCTGTGCACCCAGTAGTCCAAGGGTTCATCGCTGCTCACAGTGTCTACATCCACACTTAAAGAGAACCTGTACTGAGTAAAAATATTTAAAATAAACACATGAGGTAACTTCAAATGAACATTACATAGTTACCTTGCCATCAGTTCCTCTCAGAAGCTCACCATTTTCTTCTGACAATAATCCCTTCCAGTTCTGACAACATTTTGTCAGAACTGAAATATATTAGTTGCTGTCAGTAAAATATCAGTTGCTGTCAGTTACAGCTGAGAGGAGAACTGATGTGTCCATGTTTCCCTATGGCTCAAGTGGGCGATGTTACAGTTTAACTGTGTGCTGACCAGGAAGCTGTTATGGGGTAATGGCCATTTTCAAAATGGAGGACGGAAAATTCCCTTGATCACAGTGAACAAACAGGACGCAGGAGAGGAGAAAGAGATTGAGGAGTAGACTACATGGGGGGTAAGTATGACTTGTGTATGCTTATTTTGACTTTTAATTTCAGTTCAGGTTTTCTTTAAGGCCAGGTAGTCGGCTACCTGCCGGTTTAGGCATTGGTGGAGGGTGGATCCGGAAGGGCTAAGGCAAGACGTTGGACTTAAGAATGTCCGCATGTCCGACATCACCATGAGATCGCTGGAGCGTCCTGTCCTTGCCTGCGTGGACATGGGAGGATTACTGGCAGTGGTACATTTATTCTGTTGTGCTGTGACATCACCCTTAAATGCACTGTAAAGCATAGTTGCCAGCTTGTTCTGCAAGTGCTGCATCCTTTCTGCCTTCTTTTGATTTGGAAGCATCTCCGCCACTTTGTGCCTATACCGAGGGTCTCAGTAGCGTGGCCACCCAGTACAGCTCATTCCCCTTGAGTTTTTTTATACGTGGGTCCCTTAACAGGCTGGACAGCATGAAAGATGCCATCTTCACAAATTTGGATCCAGACGTACTATCCATCTCCTCTTGCTCTTCCTCAGTGATGTCAGGTAAGTTCTCCTCCTCCCCCCAGCCATGAACAATACCATGGGAACGTTGAGCAGCACAAGCCCCCTGTGACGCCTGCTGTGGCTGTTCTTCTGCCACCTCCTCCAAAAAAAAAAACACCTTCCTCATTATCTGAGTATGACTTCTCTTCCCCACACGACTCTTAATCCTCCTCCCCCCTCTGTGCTGCCGCAGGTATTGAGGAAACATCTGGTTCTGATGATAATTTATCCCACAACTCTTCCTCCTGTTCCTGTTCTTGTTCACACTCGTCCACAGCTTGATCCACCACTCCAGGCAAGGCACACTCCAGGAAGAAAGCATACGGGATCAAGTCGTTGATGGCGGCTTCACTGCGACTCACCAGGTTTGTCAACTCCTCAAACGGCCGCATGAGCCTGCAGGCATTTCGCATGAGTGTCCTGTCCAGTTACTCGGCCAGAACATCCCCATTTCCCCAGAGTGTCCTTCTACTGTAGTTGTAGAGATACTGGGTGACGGCTTTCTCCTGTTGTAGCAGGCGAGAGAACATAAGGAGGGTCGAATTCCAGCGAGTCGGGCTATCACAAATCAAGCTTCTCACTGGCAAGTTGTTTCTCCGCTGAATATCGGCAAAGCGTGCCATGGCCGTGTAAGACCGCCTGAAATGCCCACACAACTTCCTGGCCTGCTTCAGGATGTCCTGTATGCAGGGGCGTAGCAATAGGGGTTGAAGAGGTTGCGACCGCATCGGGGCCCTTGGGCCAGAGGGGCCCCAAAGGGCCCTTCCTTAACTACAGTATTAGCTCTCTACTAGTCCTGTGCTCATAATAATCACTTCTATAGATACTTTGAATAGTGGTAATCATTAACAAACAGCTCCCCATCCACTTCTTGCATCTCTGACACTGTAGTTGCCATTGGCAGGTTTTGGTGCACCATATCAATTGTTATGTATAGAGTGCTTGGGGGGCCCCGTTGTAAAACTTGCATCGGGGCCCACAGCTCCTTAGCTACGCCACTGCCTGTATGCCTGGGTACTTTGACACAAATCTCTGAATTATGAGATTCACACGTGCCATGCAGGAAACATGTGTCAACTTTCCCAAATTCAAAGCCGAAATGAGATTGCTGCCGTTGTTACACAAATCTTTGCCGATCTCCACTTGGTGCGGGGTCAGCCACGGATTTTGTTAAGAGCAGCCAGGAGAGCTGCTCCAGTGTGACTCTCCGCTTTGAGGCAAGACATGTCTAAGATGGCGTGACACTGTCGTACCTGGCATGCAGCACAGGCCCTGGGGGGCTGGGGCTGTGTAGCTGGAGAGGAGATCGCAGCACCAGTAGAGTTGAACTGCCACTTAGCCAAGGAGGAGGAGGATGACGACGACAGCGAAGAGGATGTAGCAGGAGGAGAGGAGGTGGCAGGAGGCCTGCCTGCAAGCCGTGGAGGTGTCACAATTTTGTCCGTTGCACAGCCACATACTCCCTGCTTGCCAGCGGTCACCAGGTTGACCCAATGGGCTGTGTAAGTAATGTACCTGCCCTGACCATGCTTGGCAGACCAGGCATCCATGGTCAGATGGACCCTTGACCCAACGCTGTGTGCAGGAGATGACACCACTTGCCTCTCAACTTCATGGTACAGTTTGGGTATCGCCTTTTTAGAGAAATAATTGCAGCCTGGTATCTTCCACCGTGGTGTCCCAATGGCCACAAATTTACGGAAGGCCTCAGAGTCCACCAGCTGGTATGGTAACAGCTGGCGAGCGAACAGTTCCGCCAAGCCAGCTGGCAGAAGCGGGCAAGGGGATGACTGGCAGAAATTGGCTTCTTCCGCTCAAAGATTTCCCTCACGACACCTGACTACTGCTGTGGGCAGAGGAGCAGGAACCGCTGAAGGTGAGAGGCCGAGTGGAGGAGGGTGGCTGTGATTGTGAAGGTGCAAGGGAGAAAGAGGCTGAAGATGATGCATCTGAAGGTGGAAGAGGAGAAGAAGGGAGGCTTTTCTTTTGTGTGCTGCTTTTCCTCTGGTGCTCTTCCCATTGCAGTTTGTGTCTTTTGTCCATGTACCTTCGTAAGGCAGTTGTCTCTACGCGGCTGTTGGCCTTTCCATGTCTCAATGTTTGGAGGCAGAGAGAACAGATGGCATTGCTCTGATCTAAGGCAGACACACTAAAACATTTCCAAACCGCTAAGCCCCCCTGGGGTGATGGCACTATGGTGGCATCAGCAGCTGACATTGAAGGGCATGTTGGCTGGCTGTACATAGGTGGCGATACATGGCGCCGGACACTGCTAACAGCTGTTTCTGATGATGAGCTTCCCCTGCTTCTTTCAGGAACTCGTCTGAACCCCCTCTGAACTGTCCCCTTGGTCATCTTGTCTCTTAGGATCCCACGTGGCATCCGCATCATCATAATCATCCTCCCCAGCTTCGCTTGCCTCAGACACCTCATAAACAGCACTAACAGCAGGTACTTCATTATCCTCCTCCTCACACCTGACATCCATAGTGTCGCCTAAATCAGACATATGAGGTGGTGTAACTTGCTTAGCGCCTTCATTTTGTTGTAACAGTAGTGGCTGTGAAACAGTTAATTCCCCACCAAATAACTCCTGCAAAGTGTCAAATTGTAATGATCCGCTTATCTGGCTGCACAGGCAGACAGCTGTTTGACCATTCCTTATGTCTGAGAGATGCAGGTCTCTGGAAAAGAGACCTGGCTTCATCTTGCAACTTTCATAGTTGCTTTGCTGAGGGATTTACATACATGCAAATTGCCCAGCTGTCTTGTTTGAGGGCTGGCAGTATAAAAGCCTTCTGCTGACCAGAAGGCTTTGCTGGTCATGATGGTTTGTTAACACACTCCTGGAGTGTCAGCCTTCCCTGTTGGATTGTTATAGTTATCTTAGAGTATCCTGGGAACTGCACTAGGCAGCTTCTCTAGTGCAGTTAGCCTGTTTATCTGTTTTGTCTATGTTGCCTCTCTGCTGTGATTGTCCTGTCGCCAACGATGGTCGATCGGAAATCGTCCTGTCTGTCTGTGGGTGCTAACCAGTGCAGCGGTTGTTACTGGTAGCCCCTTCTGTTTCATCTGTCTTGCTTGGATCGCACTAGCCCCTAGCGGTAGCGGCTGTGGATCCTTCTGATCTGTGATTCTGTCCCTGTACCCAGATCGCACTCGCTCTGGCGGAAAGAGCAGTGGATCTTTCCTATCCTGTTTCCCGTCCGTCTGTCTGTGTTGTCTGATACGAATGCTTGCTGTAGGCTCGGTGAGGTAACCGTTAAGCAAGCGCTCGCGTTCCCTGTTTCATGTTAGGTTGGCGGGGGTTAGTTAGGCATGCTTGTCTGTGTTGCGCTTAACGTGCGGAGATCGCGTTGTAAACGCTTTCACTGTTGCGAATGAGTGCGGTGTTCGCGTTTAGTTAGCGTTTGTTATTTTCCTTATCTTCTCATTGTATGTTTTGCTGTGCCTTTGCTACTCTCGTGCCCTGTCTTGCTTTAGCCTTGTGTCACCTCTGGCAATCGCCTCTCTCGCGATTGCGTTCCTACTTCGTTTCTGCTGTTGTGTGTGCACCGTCGCGGGTTGGCGACAATATTGGTGCACACACATACATTCTGTCCCTGTGCTCATTCTCATTCGCAATCGCTTCTCTTGCGATTGCGTTCTCACTTGGTTTCCTCTGTTGTGTGTCCACCGTCGCATGTTGGCGACTAGATTGGTGGACATACATACATTCCTCCTCTGTGCTTATTCAGTCTTGTGTCGCTGTTAGCAATCGCCATCCCTTGCGATTGCCTTCTCACCTGCTCTTCATGGTTGTGTGTTCATCGTCGCTGGGTGGCGACTAGATTGGTGGACACACATACACTCTGTCGCTTTACTCTCTCTTTAAGGGCTATCTTGCCCTGTGTTCTTCCCTTCGTACAATTCCTGTCTGGCGTCTGTGGCAGGGCAGAGGAGCTGTTCATCTGCACTCCACAGCTCCATCTGCCAACGGGAATTTCCCTCTACAGGTGCGTTGCACCTTTTGCTGGGTTCTCTCAAATTATACGCTTGTGGAGGATTTCCGCAGTGTCAGCGCGCATCCTGTGCGCTGACCACGGAGAGAATTCTACAATCGTTACACAAATGCAGCGGATGTGGTGCTTGTAGTAGCGCTGGTGGCTGCGGTAGATGAGGTGTTCTGTGTTAAATAGTCAACCACGTCCTGACAATCTTGGGAGTTGGTGGGACGTGACTTCTTCTGAGCACTGTACTTTGGTCCAGGGTCGCACAAAATCACATCAGCACGACCTCAAACAGACCTGCCGGGTGGCCTTTCTCTGGATCTGCCTCTACCTGTTTTGTCCATATGGGGGAGGATGAAGTGAAAGGTATGCACTGACTTGACTAATACAATGTGCAGTCACACAGGTGCAGTGAAATGAATGAAGTGACTGGAATTACAATACAACAGTTAACAGGTATGCACGGAGTGGTATACTACACAGCATGCGATCACACAGGTACTGTGAACAATTAAGCAATGACTGGTATTACAAATGTGCAGCTGTCACACACACACACACACACACACACACACACACACACACACACACACACACACACGTACCGTGAACAGGTGCAGTGACACTGCGTGCGGTCATGTAGGTAGGTGGGTGCACTGAACAACAGGAAGGTATATGCAGTGATGGGTATTACAAATGTGCAGCTGTCACACACACACACACAGGTACCGTGAACAGGTACAGTGACTGGTGGTATTAAATATCACACTGCGTGCGCTCACGTAGGTAGGTGCACTGAACAACAGGTAGGTATATGCAGTGATGGGTATTAAAAATGTGCAGCTGTCACTCACACACACACACACACACACACACACACACACACACACACACACACACACACACACACACACACACACACAGGTACCGTGAAGAGGTACAGTGACTGGTGGTATTAAATATCACACTGCGTGCGCTCATGTAGGTAGGTGGGTGCACTGAACAACAGGTAGGTATATGCAGTAATGGGTTTTACAAATGTGCACCAGTCACACACACACACACACAGGTACCGTGATCAGGTGCAGTGACACTGCGTTCGGTCACGTAGGTAGGTGGGTGGGTGCACTGAACAACAGGTAGGTATATGCAGTGATGGGTATTACAAATGTGCAGCTGTCAGACACACAGGTAGTCACTGAATGTGCTGGGCCTGGCAGTGGCACAGTAGGAATTACCAAGGGGCCAAGGTCCAGCAGCTAAGACTGACTGACAGGGCTGTATATGCAACACAAGTGTCTGTGGGACACACACACACAAAAAATAGATCACAAGAAGCAGCTTCCAAAGGGACATGCTCACAGCATTAGGAACCGAAAGAACAGGAGTGCTGCAGTACAACTCAAGAGATACAGACCAGGCACTTTCTGCTCCACTGCTTTTATTGCAGAAATGAAGTGTCCATCATAATCAAGTTACGAAAATTCCAGCGGTGGGCAAGTGGGAAGAAGTGGGTGTCAGGTAAAGCAGGAGGGCACAACAGCCATTTCGCACCTGAGTGGTGTCATGAGACTTTGTCATGTGCTTGTCTCGGTGCCCATTAGTGTTGGGCGAACAGTGTTCGCCACTGTTCGGGTTCTGCAGAACATCACCCTGTTCGGGTGATGTTCGAGTTCGGCCGAACACCTGATGGTGTTCGGCCTTTTAAGTTCGGGTTCGCCCCGAACTTCTGTATGCCCCCGAACAGGGCCGAACAGGGCCCCTGTTCGGGCGAACAGGGCCCTGTTCGGCCGAACAGGCCGCAATACGGCCCCCCTATGGGGTCGCAGGCATAAGGGGGGAGCATGCCCCGATCGCGGGGGGGGTCGGAAATTCCCCCCACCCCCTCCGCTAGCGCTCCCCCCTCTGCCCGCTTCCCCATAAAAAAAGTTTAAATCAAGTTCAATAGTAGTGTACCTGGGCTGGTGGCATTGGCTGGCAGTGGAGTGAGGAGGAGGAGGAGTCCGAGTAGCAGAGTGACGTTGAGGCCGGGCAGCGGGCGGTTCAGCGCTAGTACCCTTGTGGTACTTCCGCCCTTTCTCTGACCTCACGTCCTCTGCATACGAGGGTACGCATCACGCGTACCCTCGTATGCGTCATCACGCAGAGGACGTGAGGTCAGAGAAAGGGCGGAAGTACCACAAGGGTACTAGCGCTGAACCGCCCGCTGCCCGGCCTCAACGTCACTCTGCTATTCGGACTCCTCCTCCTCCTCACTCCACTGCCAGCCAATGCCACCAGCCCAGGTACTATTGAACTTGATTTAAACTTTTTGTATGGGGAAGCGGGCAGAGGGGGGAGCGCTAGCGGAGGGGGTGGGGGGAATTTCCGACCCCCCCGCGACCGGGGCATGCTCCCCCCTTATGCCTGCGACCCCATAGGGCCCCCAAAATGGGCATGTTCGGGGGTCCCATTGACTCCCATTGAGTTCGGCGTTCGGGCCGAACATGCCGAACATCTGGCCCATGTTCGGCCTGTTCGGCCCGAACCCGAACATCCAGGTGTTCGCCCAACACTAGTGCCCATATATAACCTACATTACACACACACACACTAGATGACTTTACCACAGAATGCAGTGTGAAAGAGGCACCATAGTGACAAATAGTAGAATACACAAAATAATTCAGTATACTCACTTTTATGTAAATTATCCTGCTTTCAGAATCAGAAACACTTCTGATATCTATTTATTGCTTTATATTGGAATTTAGCCATGACCTCCCAGTGGTGTCAAAACTTTGGCTGTTTCGCTATGTTGAATTATCCTCCTAGAGCATTCTGGGAGAACAGGTATTTTTCCATTGGTTTTGGAACACTGAGTATACAAACATCCTGCAGAGCTGCACCTGATTGCACCACCTGTGATACATTTCAGAATGTATATCAGGGGGAGGAAAGATTTTACAAAAGGAAAATGCTGACTAAATCATTTATAAAGTCATTTGTAAAAAATATGCAATTTTTTTTTCATAACATTATTTGTGTACAGTTCCTCTTTTAACCATTTCAGCCCGCGGGGATTTTTCACCTTACGCACCGGAGCAATTTTCACCTCCCATTCATTCGCTAATAACTTTATCACTACTTATCACAATTTATTGATCTATATCTTGTTTTTTTCCGCCACTAATTAGGCTTTCTGTAGGTGGTACATTTTGCTAAGAGCCACTTTACCGTAAATACATTTTAACAGGATTAATAAGAAAAAAATTGAAAAAATTCATTATTTCTCAGTTTTCGGCCATTATAGCTTTAAAATAATCCACGCTACCATAATTAAAACCTATGTATTTTATTTGCCCGTATGTCTCGGTTATTATACTATTTAAATTATGTCCCTATCACAATGTATGGCGCCAATATTTTATTTGGAAATAAGGGTGCATTGTTTCCGTTTTGCGCCCATCACTATTTACAAGCTTATAATTTTAAAAATGTTTGTAGTATACCCCCTTCAAAAGCATATTCAAAAAGTTCAGACCCTTAGGTAACTATTTATGTCTTTTTTTATTGTAATTTTTTTTTTCCATTAAAAATTTTATTTGGGGAATATTTTGGTGTGGGACATAAACAATTAATTTTTAATGTTGCTATATGTGGAAATTGTAATGCAAAACATGTGTAGATGTAGTTTTAGTATTTGGCCACAAGACTAAATCATTTATACTTAATTATTGTAAAAATGAAGCACTTTTTTATTACATTATTTTCAGTGGAGTTCCTCTTTAAGACCATTATTCTGTGTAGAAATGTGTTAAAACTGAAATTCATTAAAAAATGTAAAAACAAAACAAACCCCATTTGAATCCTGTTATGTATTAAATGAAGACTTCTAAATCCCCTCCTGGTGGTACTACTGTACATAGGCAGGCTTATTTTGAAACTACATAATAAACCAAGTACGAAGAATGCCAGCACACTTGGCATCTCATAAATCAGGACAAACACGATCATATGTTTAGAGTTATGCTTGTGTAATAAATATGACTACTGACAAATTTTTGTAGCAGAAAAAAATAAAAAAAAATAAAATTGCTTATATTTTACATTCTTCTTGTTATTCTCTGAATATTAAACATCGCTTAAATGTTGTCTCTACTGTGTGTCACCCAAAAGGAGTACTACGTGTCTGTAACGCTCTAACCTGCTAATGGTTCCAGCAAGGGCTCAGGCAGCACTGGGCAGCTGCAGGTAGCTTCCTCTTCCGATTTCTGCAGCGGCATCCCCAGCACCCCTGCGGCTGTGACTCAGCATGTACGCACCTCCAGCCTCCTAAGATGGACGCGCTCATCCCAGAGCAGTTCTTATAGGTTGAGGAGGCGGGTCTAGTGGGTGTCAGCTGACACACTGTTCAGCTGACACTTTTCTGCTGGAACCTTTGCTGATTGGCCAGTTCCTTTTCTAGGCTGGTCTGTGATCTTTTCTACCTGTGTATAAGCTCTGGTCGTTCCGTTTCTCACTGCCTGTGATAGCAATCAGTACGCTGGTTTTGCTGGGCACTTTCTCACTCCGTGATATTCATATTGCATTTCAATGCGTCTTTCATTATTGTATTTCAATGTGACTGCCAGACTGACTTAGATATTACCTTAGCTTCACTGACCACTCACTGCCTAGCCCTTTGTACTGTAGCCATCTGATTTAACGTGTATGACCTTATCCTGTTACCGACTCCGATTCTGCCTAGCTCACTGTACTGCAACCAGCTAATATTGTGTATTGAGAGAAAATGAAACTTTGCTTTTGTATAAATATGTTCAGTTAAACAGTTTAAGCAACACTGCAGAACAGCCAAATCTGTTCTGGTGAGAAAAATATGAAATTACTTTAGCTATGAGAAGGTTACATGAATTTTAAAAATAGCTAGAATACATGTCTAAGTTTGGATTCAGGGGCTCATATGCAGTTAACTTTTTCTCCCCTCTGCAATTGAAAAAGTAAAACAAACTAAATGAAAAAGTACTATTATTCTGAGTATTTTCTTGCATGCTGGGGGCTTAAAAAACATTTTATTGATAAGGATGAGTAACTAAAACTCAGGAGAAATCACGTATCATTTAGGAGAAAATACAAAAAGCAAGGTGTATGCAATGATCAGAGCAGGGACAAGGTCCTCTAGCACCCAAGGCTGAGACATCAAAGTGCTCCCCTCCATCCCTCCCACCCCAGCTGTCACACACTGATTGCTATTAGACTAAGAGGGCCACAGGGCCCACAACCTCCCCAACACCTTAACCACTTTACCCCCGCCCGTACGGATTTCTCCGTCCCTTTTTCTATCCTTTAACCCCCAGGGACGGAGAAATCCATACTTTGCGCACTCCCGCCGCTGCCCGCGCTCCCGCTCGTAAACACGCCGCCCGCCGCTAGTAAACACGCCGCCGCCCGCTCGCCCGGAGATCAATGAACGGGAAAATCCATTCCCGTTCGTTGATCTAAGCCCCACAATGATCCGCTGCTCTCCTATGGGCAGCGCAATCATTGTGAGAAAAAACAAACACTCACAGCCTCCTTGTACTTCCTGCGAGCGTCCGGAAGGACCCTCGCAGGTCGCAATAAACAAAAAGTTACTGTTGCCATCTTGTGGCCAAACAGTAAAACTAAACCCTTAGCATTTTTTACATAGAAATAAATTAGTTTTACACTAAAATTTAACTCATTACCTCCCACACTCCCCATTTTTTTTTTTTGTAATTAAAAAAAAATTAAAAAATTTACAATTAAAAAAAATACATAAATAGTTACCTTAGGGACTGAACTTTTTAAATATTTACGTCAAGAGGGTATAACACTGTTACTTTATAAACTATGGGCTTGTAATTAGGGATGGACGCAAAACTGAAAAAAATGCACCTTTATTTCCAAATAAAATATTGGCGCCAAAAATTGTGATAGGGACATAATTTAAACGGTTTTATAACCGGGACAAAAGGACACATACATTTCATGGGTTTTAATTACAGTAGCATGCATTATTTAAAAACTATAAGGCCGGAAACTGAAAAATAATTAATTTTTTTCCCACATTTTTTCTATTTTCCCATTAAAACACATTTAGAATAAAATAATTCTTGGCATAATGTCCCACCTAAAGAAAGCCTAATTGGTGGTGGAAAAAACAAGATATAGTTCATTGCATTGTGATAAGTTATGATAAAGTTATAGACGAATGAATGGATGGAGCGCTGAAAGGTGAAAATTGCTCTGGTGGTCAGGGGGTAAAACCCCTCAGTGGTGAAGTGGTTAATATCTAGTTATCTGGCTTGCAGTCACTGCTATGTATCCCCTTTTCTTATTTCTTTCTGCTTCATACTCAATTAGGAATGACAGCTGAATGAATTGTGCGCCCCCTCCTACACTGCGCCCTGAGGCTGGAGCCTCTCCAGCCTATGCCTCGGCCCGGCCCTGGCAATGATGAATCGTCGACCATTGATTAATAAAAGTATCAAAAAAACTTTATTTAATCAATCCATAGATATGCAAAACAGACATTAAAATGAACCCCATATGGAACGGCCGTCCACCATACAAACTCCGCCATGCAACCACCATGCACACCTAACATCGATCACCTAATGTGATCAGGGCCCAGATGGCACAGCAGCAATACTTCCACAAGGGGCCACAAAATGCCCAAAGTTCATTCAGTACTGAATAATGAAATGTCCTCAAAACAGGCTTTCCATGAGGGAATTTGCGTGGAGCAAGGCACACATTAGAAGCCTATCACAAGCCAGGCCTCACAAAAAACAGGGATATAGTCTCGGATAGCACCAAACCTGGATGAGGCAATTAGTGGATCAGCAGGACATGCATTGTTAGCAACAAAAGCTGAAGCGAAAGAAGAGTCATGCAGCAGTTCAGCCAAGTGAGCTGTATGCAAGTACAGAGCTCTCATGCAGGCAAAATAAATACATACTGTACCGCTTCAAGTGTGTTTTGTTCCCAATGCGTCCTGTATGTAGCCAGTCCAGCGTGGTGATATGCCGCTGTGTTGCTGTGCTGTGGCGGCATGCAGGTGAGCAGCAGGGCGGGCTCAATCCCCACAGCGTGTCTCTCGGAGAAGATCAACGCTGAACTCAGCCTGGGACCCGGTGTGGGTAGTTGCCTGAGTGCGCCAGAGGGAGCCTCGCCAATCCTGATGGAAGCACAGGGCCCAGCGGAGAGGGGGAGAGGCAGGCGGCAGTCCACAAAGCGTGGGTCAGATGTAATGCAATAAACTGTTTTTTTATAGGCACTGTGGCTGCTGCCAGTGGTGAGGCTGGGGCACTGTGGCTGCTGCCAATGCCTGGCAGTGGTGAGGCAGGGGCTCTGTGGCTGCTGCGGGCAGTGGTGAGGCAGGGGCTCTGTGGCTGCTACTGGCAGTGGTAGTGAGGCAGGGGCTCTGTGGCTGGCCTGGCTGGCAGTGCTGGCACCTACCTAACCGCTACGCTAGCTTTGTCTCCTACCTACCCCAAGCTAAACCCCAATGCAAATGGCGGAGCCAACTGCACGCTCTGGTGTTTATATACCTGAACACGTGACCCGCTTGGCCAATCACAGCTATGGTCAGAGCCAGCTAGACTGTGTGACCATAACTGTGGAAAAAGCATCGTCGACGCTTATTGGCTGCCTGCAAAGGCGCCAATAAGCAAGGGGAGGAGACCGAACAGCGCAGCCGAGCACCAAGCGGTGCTCGGCTGTGCTCGACCCGAACCCGAACACCCTAATGTTCATGGAATAATGAACAGTGTCGAGCACTGTTCGATCAACACTACTCTCGATTATTGCAACTATTTAAGAGCTAATTAATTGGTCTGTGAGCGCTTGTGTACATTTGTTTTACATTCACACTTTTGTTAGTTACACAGTGCATCAGGTTCCATTGTAATAATGTGAGCTGTTTTGTACACTAGCAGACAACACACACGTTTTGACCATCTTTCAAATTAATGGAGTGGAGGTATCATGCACTGTGACTCATGCATTGCCAGAAGACGCTGATTTAGAAATCCAAACATATCGCAATTGATTAAGTGCGAACTTTGCCTTCCAGTTGCATACCATACCATTCCTGGATGCCCAGGACTCTGAATCATGTAGGCTCCATGAGATTGGTCAGTACAGTCAGTCTAGTAATGGTAGCTTACAGGAGAAGAGAGCAGAATTTGGCGTGGTGCTACGTTCCTTCACTGTCCAGTCATCATACTGGAGGAAGGTCAATATCAAGGCTTGAATGAAGATCTTCATGATTGGTTATGCTAGCTATGCCTACATTGCTTTACTATCTGAAATGTAGAGCTGGCTCAAAAGCATAACAAATATTGTACCTTGGCAGGTAATATATTTGTTGTATATGGTTATTCATCTTTATATTTGTCTGTCTGGTGAGATTCAGCTTTAAAAAACTTTCTTTTTAAAATCAATGTATTAATTCCATGTTATAGGTTGGGCCTGAAAATGTGTTTTTTAGGGAGATATATAGTTAAAGTGAACCTCCAGACTAAAAATCGACTCAGCAGCACTGAAAAGGCTTGGTGTTTCTTTAACAGTTTCACAGCATCAGAACTTTGTTTCTCTTATACAAGCCTCATTTTTAGCTGCACAGAAGAAAACTGCAATTTGACATTTGAAGCCTAGCGTGTGCAGCTGGGAGGGGTTATCAGGACACTGGACAGTTGGAACTGTGTCTCATGCTCCCTGTCACCTCCTTTCAACCAAAAAGATGGCTGCCCCATGACAAAGATGGCACCCCCATGAATCACAAACATTTGCCTGTTCTTTTAAAACAGGGTGAGTAAGAGATTATATTACCTATCTATTCTAATTAACATAACTAATGTAACTTAATGACAGTATGTTTGTTTAGGCTGAAGTTCCCCTTTAAAGTGTACCTGAGATGGGGGTTCCGCAATAAAATATACATACCTGGGGCTTCCACCAGCACCCTCCGGCCTGATTGCTTCCACACCGTCCTCTTCTGCTACTGGCCCCAAAAAGTGTGCCTGCTACTGACTCTGGCAAATTCATCAGTCGGAGGGAGTCGGCGCATGCGCAGTCCGGCCAGGCACGCTCCCCTGTTTCGCTCCTGAGGCTGGGAGCGTTATGCACCTGCGCAGTAGTACTGCGCAGGTGCAAAATGCTCCAGACGATGTGAACGCGGCGAGATCGCGAGGCAGCACATGTGCAGTTGGCCCCAGACCGGTGTATTTTCCGGGGCCAATTGTGGGTAAATGGAGAGGGAGAAGAGGACGCCGTGGGTGCACCCCCTGAGGGGGCTGGAGGAAGCTCCTGGTATGTATATATTATTGTGAGGGCCCTTCTCAGGTTCCCTTTAAAACTGTGAAACAACCCTATAATGCAAAATCACATAGATTTTATTAAAATGTTAAAATTAAAAAATAATACATACAAATAGAGATGGTCGGAAATGCCCATTTCTAATTGTGTGGAAATTCCGATTTCTGCCAATGCCAATTTCCGATTTTCCGTTTTCCTGATTTCCATTTTCCGATTTTTTGATTTCCAAGGAGTATTTTACTTGTCATTTTTTTGCATCAGAAAATGCAAAAAATGAAAAAACAAAAATCGAAAATTGGAAAAAAGGAATCTTGTGATTGGTCTAAAATTAACATAATAATAAGATTTTTGCTGAACAATTCTGCATTCTCTGGTTGGTCCAATGGTTTTGAGTTCTGTGATTGGGCTAAAATTACCAAGTAGCAATAAATCGGATTTCCACGTAATTCCAATTTCTGTTTTCCGATTTCTGAAAGGAAATGCAGATTTCCAATCAGAAATGTGTAAATTTATATTCCCCGAAATCCAAATGAGCATTCCTTACATACAAATCACACTCATTACACAGAATTCATATCATTGTTGCTAAACCTATAATACCATGCTGTAGTATGTCAGCTCAATGATACCGTATTTTCCGCCATATAAGACGCACTTTTTCTCCCCCAAAAATGGGGAGAAACAGTATGACACAGGGGGTACACAGGAGAGAGACATGGGGCTCACAGAAGAGAGACATGGGGCATACAGGAGAGAGACAGGGGGCACACAGGAGAGAGACATGGGGCACACAGGAGAAAGGGGGTGCACAAGAGAAGACATGGGGCACACAGGATAGAGACATGGGGCACACAGGAGAAGACATGGGGCACACAGGAGAAGACAGGGGGCACACAGGAGAGAAACAGCGGGCACACAGGAGAAGACATGGGGTACACAGGAGACCGGAGGGTACACAAGAGAAGACATGGGGCACACAGGATAGAGACAGGAGTCGCACAGAAGAACAAGGGGGTACACAGGAGGAGACAAGGATAGATGAAGCACACAGAAGGACACTGGAGGATACATGGGTAGACATGGGGGACCCAGGAGGACACATGGAGCACACAGTAGGACATATGGAAGACATGGGAGACTCAGGAGGACTCGTAGGGGACACAGGGGGACACCATTTGGGGGATAACATGTACAAAACGCTCCTGGAATATGGACACACCACGTTTAGTATATTTTTTTTACCCCTGGTTTTTGCCCTCTAAACCTGGGTGTGTCTTATATTCCGGAGCGTCTTATACGAAAGTATTGAAGATTCCTGATGTGATGGTAGCAGAGTGACCTTTCTCCTTTCTATGGTTAATAGGTTCCTGTATAATCAATAGTTTACATCAACCACAGGAGGGTCGGGCAGCCTCAAGGTCTTTATCATAACTATATTATTGGAATATAAAATATCAGCTCTACTGTACAATCGAGATTAGCTAATCTTTTACTTACTTATTACATTAAGTGTTGCTTGCAAATTTTCGCCAGTCATTTTCACATCGAAAATACTATATTTGATTTCGAGAAAATGTTCACGAAAATAGATTTTTGCCTTTTTTGTGGAAATGTGGAAAATCAATATTGTACAGTGAAAAGCACGAAAATGTAGAAAACCAATCTTTTTACCTTGAACATTTTTACTACAAAAAAATCTATATTTTTCCAGCAAAAATTCACAAAAGTGCAAAAAATAACACAATTTATTTTTTATGGCATTTTCCCTCTTAAATCAAATTTAACATTAGTTTTGCGAAAATGAATGCGGAAAGAACACTGTTTACATTGTTATCTGTTAATGTACCAATAATACAAATTAAAGAACAGAAATAAAACTATACAAAATACAGTCAAACAAATTCACAAAACCTGATAAACTTTACATGTGCAGGCAGTGCACTTAAAGTTTACCACACTTTTGCAAACTACATACTGCATAAAGTAATTAATATAACTCTTGCTATTCATGACACAGCTATGTTGCTTGTTACACAAGAAAGTTATTTGCACGTATAGCGTGAGTTACCCAAAATACGTTACGCATTGTGCAATTTGCAAAAGCCTGTTAAACCTTATGTGCACTGCCCACACGTCTGAAGTGTATGGGGGTTCAGGTAAAGCATATATAGTGGGATACGAAAGTTTTGGCAACGTTGTTAATTGCCATGATTTTCCTGTAAAAATCATGGGTTGTTACAATAAAAAATGTCCGTTAAATATATTATATAGGAAACACACATATTTGAGAAGTGAAACGAAGTTTAATTGGATTTACAGAAAGTGTGCAATAATTGTTTAAATTAAATTAGGCAGGTGCAAAAATGTGGAAACTGTTGTCATTTTATTGATTCCAAAACCTTTAGAACTAATTCTTGGAACTTAAATTGGCTTGGTAAGCTCAGTGACCACTGACCTATATAAACAGGTGAATCCAATTATGAGAAAGAGGATTTAAGAGGGTCAATTTTAAGTTTCCCTCCTCTTTTAATTTTCTCTGAAGAGTAGTAATATGGGGGTGTAATGATCTGCTCAGCTGTCTGCACGGGCAGACAGCTGTTTGACCATTCTTTAGGTCTGAATGCTACAGGTCTCTGGAAAAGAGACCTGTCTTCGCTTTGCAAGTTTCAGAGTTGCTCTGCTGAGGAATTTGCATATACTTGTCATGCAAATTGCCTAGCTGCCTCCTTTGATGGCTTGCAGTATAAATACCTTTTGCTCCCAGAATCCTTTGCTGGTCATGATGGTTTGTTCCTGCTTAACTCTCCTGTAGTGTCAGCCTTGCTATTGTTTGCTAAGATTATCTTAGAGTAATTCCTCTGACTGCACTAGGCATCCCTTCTAGTGCAGTCAGGTTGTATTATCTGTATTGCCTTGTTCTGTCTCTCTGTCTCGATTGTCTTGTCGCCAGCGGCGGTCGACAGGGAATCGTTCTGTCTGTCTGGGAGTGTAGGCTAGAGCTGCGGTTGCTACTGGCTGCCATCTGTCTGGATTGCATTAGCCCTAGTGGTAGTGGCAGTGCTTCCTTCTGTATTCTGCCTTAGGGGTGCTAACCAGAGCAGTGGTTGCTACTGGTAGCCCCATCTGTTTGTCTGTCTGGATCGCATCCGCTCTAGCGGTAGAAGCGGTGGTTCCTTCTGTGTTCTGCCTTAGGGGTGCTAGCCAGAGCAGCGGTTGCTACTGGTAGCCCCATCTGTCTGTCTTGTCTGCTATGAACGCTTACTGTAGGCTCGGTGAGGTAACTGTTTAGCAAGCGTTCGCGTTCTCTATTTAGTGTTTGTGTTTCATTGGTTAGTTAGGGTGACACGCTTATCACTGGGCGCCTAACACGCGGTGATCGTGTTGTAAACGCGCTCGCTGTTGCGAATGAGTGTGGTGTTCGTGTTTAGCTAGCGTTTGTTATTTTCCTTGATGTTCTGATTGTTGTTGGTTGCTGTGACTTTCTTGCTACTCTCGAGCTCTGTCCTGCTCGGTCTTGTGTCACTGTTGGCAATCGCCAGTGTGGCGATTGCGTTCCCACTTCGTTTCCGTTGTTGGGTGTTCACCGTCACTGGGTGGCGACTAGATTTGTGGACACACATACATTCTGTCTCTGTGCTCTTTCTTTACACTTGTGCTTTGTCTATTCGGTCTTGAATCACTTTTGGCAATCAACAGTCTTGCGATTGCGTTCCCACTTCGGTTCTGTTGTTGTGTGTTCACCGTCGCTGGGTGGCGACTAGGTTGGTGGACACACATACATTCTGCCTCTATGCTTTTTGATTCGGTCTTGTGTCACTTTTGGCAATCGCCACTCTTGCGATTGCGTTCCCACTTTGGTTCTGTTGTTATGTGTTCACCGTCGCTGGGTGGCGACTAGATTGGTGGACACACAAACATTCTGTCTCTGTGTTTTCTCTCTTTAAGGGCTTTCTTGCCCTGCATTGCTTCAACTCGTACAATTCCCATCTGGCATCTGTGGCCGTGCAGAGGCTGTGCTCGTCTGCACTCCACAGCTCCATCCGTCGGTGGGAATCTCCCTCTACAGGTGCATAGCACCATAGCTGGGTTCTCTCAAATTACACTCTTGTGGAGGATTTCCACAGTGTCAGCGCGCGTCCTGTGTGCTGACCACGGAAATAATTCCCCAATTACAGGGGGTCTCAAAACAACTCTCAAATGACCTGAAGACAAAGATTGTTTACCCCGGCCGGGGACCTAGGAGGGCGGATAAAACCTTTGGCCAAATTGTCTGTGATATATTCCTGCATAGACAGCTTTTCGGGCCTAAGCATGGTTTAGGACACAGAAAACTGTCTAAGAGATTTCAGCTGTCTGTTTCCACAGTTAGGAACTGTAACGATTGGGTGCTGCAACTCAGACGTCTGATTATTTGTGATCTGCAGAATCACCAATAATACAGATGCTATACCTGATTATGTGGTAATCTGCAGTATCACCAATAATACTAGTATAGCTAGCTGTGAGTAAGGTGTGGTGTTTGGTGCAACGGTATAGACTTCTACAGAGGAGCTGTAGGGTCTACCAACACAATAAACAATACCTTTACCAGAGGAGCTGGCAAAGTACTAATAATGAAAGAATTAACGAAGTTTGGCTAAACCTTACCAGGGGAGCTGGTAAGGTACTAACAGCACAAATGACTGAATAATTTAACTAGACCTTGCCAGAGGAGCTGGTAAGGTACAAATGACTGAATAGTTTAACTAGACCTTGCCAGAGGAGCTGGCAAGGTACTATCAGTCACTAGACCTATGCAAGTAGGTCTGAACCTCACCAGAGGGGCTGGTAGGTTCTAATAGCTAGAGCACCTCACCAGTGGCAAGGGCCCACTGGTGAGTAGAGACAGGTAAGGTTCGATAACAGGCAGGCAGAGATAGTACAAAATCGGCAGGCGAGAGAGTAGTTAATATCAGGCAGAGGTTCAGCAACTAAATCAGAAAGGCAGAGGTACAGAATCGTTTAGCAATAGCAAAGTCAGAGAGTAGCCAGAATCATACACAGGTTATCAGAATACAATGTAATAATAACTAACTATAGATAGATGTATATCGCAAACACTGCATATACATCTATCAACAACAGAAACCTTACTAGGTCTGAGCGCTAACAGTGTATTCGCAACAGCAGACGAGTTGCCAATGATCTGTGAAGGCTTAAGAAGCCAAGGAGAGCCCAACACCATGCCCCCTAGCAATCAGCCAATCCGAGCGGCGCGAGTCACTCCTGACGTCAGCTGACCGGCAAGTCAGCTGGACGCGCCTTCTTCCAGCATAAAGGTCCTGTCTCCGCACGCGCCTGCGCGATACAGAGACCCTATGAGCAAGAGAAAATGCCGTTCCCGGTGTACTGGATGCCGCCGGGACGGATAAGACCTGTGAACAGGGAACAAAGGCGGCCGCGGGTATAGCATGCGTATCCGCAGCCGCCAAGTTTACAGATGTTACAGGAACATATTGAGGAAATGGAAGACCACAGGCTCAGTTCAAGTGAAGGTTTGAAGTTGCAGATCAAGAAAAATCTTGGATAGACAAAAGCGACAAATGGTGAGAACAGTCAGAGTCAACCCACAGACCAGCACCAAAGACCTACAACATCATCTTTCTGGAGATGGAGTGACTATGCATCGTTCAACTTTTCTGCACACTTTACACAAGGAGATGCTGTATGCGAGAGTGATGCAGCACTTTTCTCCACCCACAGCCGCTTGAGGTATGCTAAAGCACATTTAGACAGCTTAATTTTGGAATAAGGTGCTGTGGACTGATGAAACTAAACTTGAGTTATTTGGGCATAACAAGGGGCGTTATGCATGGAGGAAAAAGAACATAGCATTCCAAGAAAAACACCTGCTACCTACAGAAAAATATGGTGGTGGTTCCATCATACTGTGGGGCTGTGTGGCCAGTGCAGGAACTGGGAATCTTGTCAAGGTTGAGGGACACATGGATTCCACTCAGAATCAGCAGATTCTGGAGACCAATGTCCAGGAATCAGTGATTAAGCTGCGCTGGGGCTGTATCTTTCAACAAGACAATGACCCTAAACACTGCCCAAAAATACACTGAGACATTCATGCAGAGAAACACGTACAACATTCTGGAATGGCCATCTCAGTCCCGAGACCTGAATATAATTTGAAATCTGTGATGTGAGTTGAAGAGAGCTGTCCATGTTTGGAAGCCATCAAACTTGAATGAACTAGAGATGTTTTGTAAAATTGAATGGTCTAAAATACCTTCAACCAGAATCCAGACTCTCATTGGAACCTACAGAAAGCGTTTAGAGGCTGTAATTTCTACAAAAGGAGGCTCTATCAAATATTGATTTCATTTTTTGTGGTGCCCAAATTTATTCACCTTCCTAATTTTGTTGAAACAATTATTGCTCACTTTCTGTAAATCCAACAATCTTCATTTCACTTCTCAAATATCACTGTGTGTGTCTCCTATATGATATATTTAAATGGAATTTTTTTTATCATAACAACCAACGATTTATACAGGAAATTCATGACAATTAACAAGGTTGCCCAAACTTTTGCATCCCACTGTAACAGCATTGCCATGTTTCTGTATAACATGTGTTATGAGTGATCAAAGGAGATTGTGTGAGCGCCAACACTACAAGATCTTTGCTGTGCATGGAGGGGGTGGAGAATTATTTTAAAGCTCATCCTCACTTAGCACGTGTATATACACTGCACTTTATGCAGCTAATGAGACGGCTATTTGGAAGACTGGCTGCGGTTTTGAAACAATATTGGGCTGATCCCCCTGCCGTAGCCGGTGAATACATCGGCTTCCTTGTTTACTTACGGTGGCATCTATGTCATTAACACCTAGTCTGCCTCTCGCCTCTCGCCCTATCCCACTCTCCTAGCCTGACAGCAGAGACACTGGCCCAATCACACGCCTTTGCATATGTAGAGTTTTAATGGGTGGCGCTAAGCATTCCGCCCTCCGCCCATGTGTTGCAGGAAATAAACCTGGACGCAATGGTGTGGCTTAGCCTCAGAAGAAGCACCGCTGTGCGAAACGGCCGTTAGGCTGTCCGTTACTGCCCTGCACCCACCACCATCTACCTCACCTACGGTAAGACTCATCTGCTGCACGCAGTCGCACATGTTTGGCATGTCACGCCTCCACAGTGCCCTACTTGAACTTTGCACACAATTTTAATGTGTTTGTGACTTTTGAACTGTGATAAAACAACAATCCTCCTGCAGTGCCGGATCTTTGTTTCTTTATGGTCTAATAACATGTGTTTAACCACTTGATGACTGCAGTGTTAAACCCCCCTAAAGACCAGGCACTTTTTTTCTGTAGTGGGTTGTGCAGGCTTTTCAGCCTCCTGAAAAAGCCCAGCTAAGGAGTATGGCAATCGTACTCACCTCCTATTTTTGTCCCTAAGGGGACATGCTGCCGGATGGGTCCTATCGCCGCTGGCACTTTTTTTTTCTTTAGCCTCATAGATGCTCTCATTGCCGCTGTCCCCCTCCCTCTCCTTCCCTCCTCCCCTCTGCCTGAAGAATTGAGCAGGACGGCGATTCGTCTTGCTCTCCGCCTCCCATAGGCATTAGCCTATGAGAGGATGGTGATCCCCGGCCAATCAGAGGTCGGGGATTGCCGATCTCGTACAGCGCTGCTGGAGACCACAGCGCTGTACGCATGTAAACTAAGGGGATTTCTTTCCCCTTTCTTTACAAGCAGCGTGCTAGCTGCGATTGGCGACTAGCAGGCTAATCAGGGAACTCCGTTCCGTGAAGAGGCAGGGAATGATCGCGCATGTGTGCGGCCGTTCCCTGGGAAACTGCAGCCCCAGGACTTGACGCCAGTTGGTGTTAGGCGGTCCTGGGGGTGCCGCCGCGGTCACGCCCATTGCCGTGAGTTGGTCTTAAAGTAGTTAATACACTTCACTACACTACACTGCACTAACAACACACCACTTTATTACACTTCATGGCGTCCTGTTAAAGAAAACCCAAGGCGGAATTTGTAAATCTTAATTGGACCCAGAGGCATGTCATTGTGTCATTCTATCGCCGCTGCTAATCCCCCCTGCACTCTGCTGTCCCCCCTGAAAATATCGCCAGGCTAGTGACAATCTGCTTGTTGCTAGCGTCTGTTTATACCTGAGGCTTGTTAATCAGCCTCCTCCTCACCACCGCCTCTATTACAGGCTCCCCCCGCCGCTCCCCGCCTCTGCTAGCTTCCTCCAATCGGAAGCCAAACCGCGACCCAGGAATACCTCCTGGGTCGCGGCATGGCTTTCGATGGGAGGAAGCCAAGCCGTGGAGGAGGCTGATTGACAAGCCTCAGGTAAACATAGACGGCTAGCAACAAGCAGATTGTCGCTAGCCTGGTGATATTTTCAGGGGAGACAGCAGAGCGCAGGGGGGACTGGCAGCAGTGATAGAACAACATAGAGGCATGCCATTGTGCATATGACATGCCTCTGGGTCCTATTAAGATTTATAAATTCCACCTTGGTTTCTCTTTAATGAAGATAAGCAAGCGTTAGCGCCATTCTACCTCATCTGCAGCCACAATCCCCTTCTCCACTGCCACTAACGGAGACTGAAGCCTGGCAGCAGGATGGGTAGGAGCTTTCCTGCACACTCTGCACCCATTTTTTCTGTATTTTTGGCATATAAGATGCACCCCCCCCCCCTCCCATTTTGGGGGAAAAAAAGTGTGTCTTATATGCTGAAAAATATGGTAAGTCTTCCCCAATTCCCAATATAACATAAAGCTATATCACAGTATACCAGGCAAAGAGGTTACGTTATTTGTAGATTCAAATATACACTGAATTATTTTACCTGTTTAAGCTTTATTATGAATAATGACAGATCATGAAGATATGACTTTAGTGGAAGCTCCCAGTTGACAAACATAAAACCATTTTATAAATTTAAAGTAGCATTTATCATTGCCTCGTACACTAGCGGAAAGGATAGCATGTAATTGATTTGTCTGCCTTTGTTGATCCCATTCTACTTAACAAAGCACTCAGATAGTTGACTGAAATTGATACAGAAAACACAACCATTTTTCCACTTCATAAAAGAATGTATAATGGATATGGGGATCCCATCACAAGCATAAAACTTAGTTATGGATTCGGGCACTCATGGTCTGATTCTGTATACAACCGCTGTTTCTCTATTTTTACATCCAAACACTTGTAAATGGCAAAAAACAAGTATTACTGCATGCTGTTCTGAATGGGAACAATTTAGACATATAAAAGGAATATGGTTGTTGAGTGCTTAATGGTTATGCAGCTTTCAATAAAAATATCAGTAGTAAAACTCTGTCAGTTACTTATTATTTTATTTTTTTTATTATTTAAACAGGATCTACATAGCCTGTCATGATTTTTTTTTGAGAATATTTGCACACCATGAGAAACAGAGCAGCATTACTAAGTGTAACGAATGGTGTCAGCACACAGAGTATATCTGATTATTGATGACCTGCAGTATCACTAATAATATAGATGTTATACCTGATTATATGGTGATCTGCAGAATCACCAATAATACAAGTATAGCTTGACACAGGACACCTAATGTAGTGTGAGTGTTTGGTGCAACAGTAAGAAAGGTTATCTCCCGAGGAGCGGGAGATACAGACACTACTGCAGCCAAGGATTCCGTGAAGAGCAGGGAATTGGGCTGCACCGCAGCCAATGGACCCCTGAGGTGCAGGTGGCCTCTGACTGTGTAGAAACTAGCCTCTTTAAAGAGACACTGAAGCGAAAAAAAATATATGATATAATGAATTGGTTGTGTACTATGAATAATTACTAGAAGATTAGCAGCAAAGAAAATATTCTCATATTTTTATTTTCAGGTATATAGTGTTTTTTCTAACATTGCATCACTCTATAATATGTGCAGATTACACAACACTCAGCATTAAAAAGGAGTCTTTCAGAGCAGTCTGTGAAGTAATGAAATCTCATCTGGCAGAGGAAAAGTAAACAGTTCAATTACAGTTGAGAAAATAAAAGTCAGATAACAGCCCTCTCCACGACTAAGTTAGTCGGAGAGCTTAATAGCTTTTTTGCATAGAGATAACAACTGGAGTTTCTCAACTCTTCCTGTACTGGAAACAATTAGACTGATGTATCTGATCTTAATGTTTTTTTTTCTTAGCTGTACTACACATACAAATCATAATATCATCATTTTTTTTTCGCTTCAGTGTCTCTTTAACACTAGATTTACCATTCCTGCGCAGATTTGCGTAAATTCCCTTGACCTCACACCTCCTAGGACTCCTGCTGAGTTTTTTAACATGCCATCAGCTCCATTGTTCTCTTTCTTTTGTTCTGAAAACACACCCATTACCTAGGCTGTGAGGCCTCTACATTTCCATTTGTTTACTCAAGAGTAGCTGAGATCCAAGGCAGATCTAAACCTGTGTGTAAGGCATGGAAACCTTCACACATGCCTGCCGTATCTATACAAAATATCCCCCACATTCACTGACCTGCAAATATTACAGACACACATTCACAATATATGGAAACACAAGTCTTTTATAAACAATTGAGTGAAAACAGAATGAAAAGTTACTGATACAATGACATGAATACAATGAACACTTGCTAACACTTCAGTCTCCAATGTATGTTTGTACACAAATAGTAGAGGACTCTGAAGTGTAGACAAAGTGTCTGAGGTAAAACAGAGGTGGGGGTAGGGTTGCCTGTAGCAGATATTGGGTGTTGCATGAGTGAGAGCAGTATGGGTGGAAAGGCAGGGGCAGATTTTATTTAAAGGGATACTGTAGGGGGGTCGGGGGAAAATGAGCTGAACTTACCCGGGGCTTCTAATGGTCCCCCGCAGACATCCTGTGCCCGTGCAGCCGCTCACCGATGCTCCGGCCCCGCCTCCGGTTCACTTCTGGAATTTCTGACTTTAAAGTCAGAAAACCACTGCGCCTGCGTTGCCGTGTCCTCGATCCCGCTGATGTCACCAAGAGCGCACAGCGCAGGCCCAGTATGGTCTGTGTCTGCGCAGTACACTCCTGGTGACATCAGCGGGAGCGAGAACACGGCAACACAGGCGCAGTGGTTTTCTGACTTTAAAGTCAGAAATTTCAGAAGTGAACCGGAGGCGGGGCCGGAGCATTGGGGAGTGGCTGCGCCAACACAGGATGTCTGCGGGTGACCATTAGAAGCCCCGGGTAAGTTCAGCTCATTTTCCCCCGACCCCACTACAGTATCCCTTTAAGTATTTATATAGCCCCAACATATTACGCAGCAAAGTCCTGGAGGCGTGCATGGGACTGGGTGATGCGGGGGACGGTCAGGCGAAGTTCATTGGAGGAGCGGAGTGAGCGGCTTGGTGTGTATCGATAAGGTTTATAGATATTGGTTTCGCGCGAAAAGTCTTGTTTCTCCACTTCTATGTTTTAAACTTTTTGTATTGTTTTATCCTATTGGCGTCTCTGTTATCCTGCATCAACAAAGGGGATCAATTGATGTCCCACCAATGCCATTACAGCTTGCCTAGTGAACAGCGTCCACTTATATTCTGGTACTGGGCTTTAAGCAAAGCTCAAAAGAAACCTCCTTTTGGCCAAGTATGATCAAAACAAAGATGCCTATATTCCATAGCAACTGTCCAATCAGAATGAGACCCTGTGTGAGATGGTATTTTACATCATGATGCAGATAAATACAAGCATATTTGGTGTAAAATGTAGGCTATCATAAATGAATGTATTAATTTATACAGAGCAATGTTTGCTCTGGTAACTCTTCGGGAAAATCCCCAGGGAGTATAATATCTAGGATCTAATGCTGTATTTAAAATTAATGCTGGGCTATAGATTATTTATTTTCACATCAAAATACATTTATGTTGGATTTGCACTTCAAAGCTTTGTATTTTGAAAAATCCCATTTCTGTACATTGACTCTGCTCAAGGTGCTATCATTTATTATCCATGTCATTTCACGAATTGGATATTGTTCAGCCACCTTCCGATATTGTGACTTGATGATGAAAGATAATTGTTTTAATAATTCATAAAAATACTATATTAAAGAAAAAAACTACAGCAAAGTATACTAGCCACTTGAAGAGAATCTGAAGCTTCTGAAAATCACCTTTTTAAGCCAGTCTAGTTAAGCACTAATGGGTTCGCTGAAACGCTGCTATCCCTCAGCAAAATGAGGCTTTAATCACCCCGAAATGCCCAAAGCTCCTTCCTGTTGGAGGCAGAGCTTTGAGCTGTAGCTCTGCCTCCATTCGCATCTATCTGCTGCGGATCTCTGCCTCCTCCCGCCCCTCTCAGTCTTCTTTCACTGAGAGGGGCGGGGAGGAGGCGGAGATCCACGGGCGGAGGCGGAGATCCACGGGCGATTGATGTGAATGGAGGCAGAGCTGCAGCTCAAAGCTCTGCCTCCCCGGGCAGCAAAATCCACGACCAGGAAAGTTGTGGATTTTTTCACCGGTATTTGGGGGTGAATAAAGCTTTGTTTAGCCACGGGATAGCAGCGTTGCAGCTAAACCATTAGTGCTTAACAAGACTAGCTTAAAAAAGGGTGATTTTCGGAGGCTTCAGAGTCTCTTTAATGAAACATAGATAAAAGTGATAGGTAATTATTAACCATTTATAGCAGAACCGTGTTGGATGTAATATCTGTTGCAATTGCTCATTTTACCTCTTATACTCTGTCTTCACTTTTTCTTCCTCTCTCCCACTGTCCTCTTTTCCTTCATTTCTCTCCCTCCGTACCTTCCTTTCTCATGTTTCCTTTCTGTCAAATCTATTGTTTTTTTTTCTCTATTTCATCTCTTTCTTCCCCTCCCTCTATTTGTCCTGTATCTTGATTTTCCCTCTTTTTATCCTCCACCCAACATTCTCTTTTACCATATCCCTTTGTTGAAAAAAATGTGTTTGGTTGGAGGACCAAAATTGTTATGTTATCCTGTCCAGGGCCTCGTTGTCTCTTGACCTGGCTGTGAGGAGGATAGATGATTACTTCCTTTTTATATAAGCTGAGTTTTAGGTACCTGTCAGCCCTTTACAATGATGTGGTCAAAAGGCAGCAAAAAACTTTGCTCCGAACTGAAGGAGCCATGTCAACAGTGGTTAGTATTATGTGAGTGCCAACTGCATACACATTTTACTTTATGGTGAAGGAGAAAATGCATTTTTCCAAGGAGGAGAGAAGACTACAGGTTCAAGGACTAAGCCTTGGGTAACGCCAATGGGGAAGAGAGAAGTTAGGAAGAGTTACCATAGAAAGAGGTTTGAAATGGGCAGTCAAATACATAGGAAACAAACTAAAAACGGGCAGTACTGATAGTATACATGCCCTTACTGATTTAATAGTTTAGTTGCTCAGGAAGTGGTTAGGAGCCCCTACAGCTAAAACAGTAACACAACAAAAGTTGTAAGCCACACTATGGATAGAGTTCTACGAGGCTGCAGTAATGACACCACTTGCTTTAGTAGACTCTAATCATTCATCTTGGCTTAGTTCTGGTATTAGGCTGTTGCAGCATGGTGGATGATACTTTCATCAAGGAAGCCAAAATGTTTCCTGGCAGGAAAACCCCCCAGTCATAGCTTAAATATGAAATTTTACCCACCAAGTTACACTTCACAGGCTTTGCAAGTGATCTGTGGATCTGTTTTGTTGTTATTGTAAAGTACTAGTTGCTTATATAAAGATAGGATATATACCATACAGTATATACACTGCACAAAAAATAAAGGGACATCCTAGATCTGAATGAATGGAATATTATTATTAAGTACTTCAATCGTTACATAATTGAATGTGCTGACAACAACATAACACAACAATTACTAATGGAAATTGAATTTATCAACCCATGGAGGTCTGGATTTGGAGTCACACTCAAAATGAAAGTGGAAAAAACACTATAGGATGATCCAATGTCCTTAAACCAAGACAAGCTGTTGCTCAGTAGTGTGTGTGGCCTCCATGTTCCTGTATGATGTCCCTACAATGCCTGGGCAGGCTCCTGATGAGGTTGCAGATGGCCTCCCGAGGGATCTCCTCCCAGACCTGGACTAAGGGCCAGTTCACACTTGTTTTAAAAACGTATCTGTTGTTTCATTTTGGGGCCCTGATCAAAACCAGAGCCACAGATAACAATGTTAAAAATAGCGACCATCTTCAGTCTGTTCAAAAAAGGATCAGTGGGCGATTCGGGGGATCCGTGCTGAAAAATTGAACGCAGGGTCCAGATTTGCAAGGTTTTCATGGACACTGATCACTCCCGGATACACGGAGGGGTAGTGAAGGGCAGTGCAAAACGGATATCCCTCTACACGGGCTATTCTTGCACTCACAAATGTAGGGAGATCCTCATTGCCTACTGCCTGCTCCTCCCCTTCACATCACCCCAATAGATGTTCCCAGCTAGCCTGTAGGGGATAGCAGCCAGATCGAGGGGCAGCGGGCACAGCGGCGGGGAGAGGGGTCGGCCTCCCCCTCTCTCACCTGGGTCCCCCGTCCCCGCTCCCCCTCCAGCTATGTAAAGTAATAAGCGAGTGGGGAAGTAATTACCTTTCCTTCTCTGCTCGCCATGTGTCTTCCGGCAAGAGGAAGAAAGGTAATTACTCTCCCTCTCGCTGGCTCATTACTTTCGCTGCACATAACTGGAGGGGGAGTGGGGACTGGGAGACCCAGTTGAGGGAGGCCCATCGCTGTGCCCGCTACCCCCCCCCCCCTGTCCTGGCTGCTACACCTTCAGGCATCCGTTTTTGTTTTTTCTTCTGCAAAAAATGCAAATGGATCAGAAATGTATGCTGCAAAAGGGCAGCATGGATCAATTTGCGTCCGGTTTGTTAGAACTGGAGTCCAGACCATGGACTGCGTTCTACAACCGGGACTAGTGTGGTCCGACCCTAAAGCATCCACTAAAGCATTGTTGGATTGAGCAAGACATGATGTCCCAGATGTGCTCAATTGGATTCAGGTCTTGACAATGGGCAGGCCAGTCCATAGAAGCAATGTCTTTGTCTTGCAGGAACTGCTGACACACTGCAGTCAGGTCTAGGATTGTCTTGCATTAGGAGGAACCCAGGGCCAATTGCACCAGCATGTGGTCTCACAAGAGGTCTGAAGATCTCAACTCGGTACCTAATAGCAGTAAGGCTACCTCTGGCGAGCACATGGAGGGCTGTGCGGCCACCCTACGATTAAGAATTCTTGACTTGCATAAAGCTGCAAAGGGTTACAAAAGTATCTCCAAAAGCCTTGCAGTTCATCAGTCCACAGTAAGACAAATTGTCTATAAATGGTGAAAGTTCAGCACTGCTGCTACTCTCCCTTGGAGGGGCTGTCCTGTAAAGATGACTGCAAGAGCAGAGTGCAGAATGCTCAATGAGGTAAAGAAGAATACTAGAGTGTCAGCTAAAGACTTACAAAAGTCTCTGGCATATGCTAACATCCATGTTAACGAATCTATGATATAAACTATAAACAATAATGGAGTTCATGGGAGGATACCACAGAGGAAGCCACTGTTGTCCAAAAAAACATTGCTGCACATTTAAAGCTTGTAAAAGAGCACCCACCTGGATGTTCCACAGCAGTACTGGCAACATATTCTGTGGACAGATTAAACCAAAGTTGAGTTGCTTGGAAGAAACACGAACCACTATTGGGTTTATTCACTATAAGAAATAGTGTGCCTTATCAGAGTTAACATGCCATATCAGAGTTAACATGCCTTATCAGAGTAGCATAACGAGTACTGCGAACTTATGCCTCTTATTTGGCAATGACGAGAGCTCAACTCGTCCTGCTCTGAGCCCCTGTGGGCCCAATCACGCCCCCTATGCTAGGAGGCCGCAATAGCAGCATAGGGGGCGATATAAAGGCTGGGAACGCGAACAATCACTCGCGTTCCCATGCCTGTCGGCCGGTGATGGCCAAACCGGAAGTGTTCGCCGGCGGGTCCTGGACCATCGAAGCGGGGCTGCGAGGGCACCAATCGGCTGCAGGGGGCTGAGGGAAGCCCCAGGTGAGTTAATCTCATTTTTTTTACTTGACTTTAGGTTCACTTTAAGGATATAAAGCACATTTTATTTTAAAAAATACTCCTGGGGCAATGTAATCCTCTGCTGTGGCTAGCCCTAGCGTAGGTTGGGCTTACCGCCAGGGAGGTTAAAAAGGTAGCCCCATAGAGAATAATCAGTTAATAAAATTACTCCTAATTAACAGTAACTGTGCTATAGTAATGGTAGGGATTTGTTTACTGCAGCAATAAAATGACACAAGTGGAGGTACAGACTAAGTACCAGTACCACAACAACTGAAAAATAATAGTTGTCATATTTTTTTCATTACGAGTATACTTTCATTTGTTATATCTATTAGTTCTAAAATCAACAAAACAGACACAATCTTCAAAATTGGGACCAATATTTAACCATCTGTGAAATGTTGATAAATAAATGCTGCCATTAATATTGCAGAGCCAAGGCTATTTAGACTAAAAATATGTTGAGAAAGATTAATGAAAAAGTCCCCCCAAAAATAAAAAAAAGACAGAAAAAGCAAAGAAAGCAAAGAAACCAATGTATATGCTAAAATGCGTGGCATTCTGGGAAGTATGTAATTCAAAAATGGATGTGTTAGTGTTTCTTAAGTCTGGGAATCAATATATCATGTTACTCTCAACAGTATTCTTAGGTTATGACTAAGCAAAGGAATCAATTGTAATTACTGTATGACTGCAATAATCTAAGCATAAGTGAATGGGAATGTTTAAAGGACTGCTATATTTCATTTTATTCTTAATAACAAATAACAAATAAAAAACTGCACCCAAACTTTGCTGAACCAGTATAAAATTAATACAACTACAGTTTTGATTACAAGTTTATATACCCTTTGTATACAGATTTTGTCAAATGTGTCCAGTGTACCATTGTAAAAAAAAAAAAAGTAGTCAGGCAAAAAAATCCCTTTAATATTTAAAAGGATTTAAATTAATCTATGCGATGTCTCAAAATAAACAAATTCATTAAAGAAAACATAACAATTAAGAAAATATCAAGATGCTCTGTTGAGAAATTTGCTTACCCTTAGTTTTTACTACAGAGTATTCCCACTTTAACATCAACAATGGCTTGTAGTAATGGCTTATGTGATGGTTGTAGGCGAGGGCCTTTATTTTCTCAAATGATAAAGCTGCCTATGCTTATTGGCAAAGACTCTTCAATTTTTTAAATTAATGGTCTATTTTGCATGAACGGTATATCTGAGATCTTCCCAACATGGCTTAATGATATTGAGGTCAGGATATTGTGATGGCCACTAGAGATGGCTCGAACCTCCGATTTTCGGTTTGCAAACCCCGAACGCGAACTTCCGCAAAAGTTTGGTTTGCGCAAACTTTTGCAAACCGCAATAGACTTCAATGGGGTTGCGAACTTTGAAAACTAGAAACATTTATGCTGGCCACAAAAGTGATGGAAAAGATGTTTCAAGGGGTCTAACACCTGCAGGGGGGCATGGATGAGTGGCATAGACGCCAAAAGTCCCGGGGAAAAATCTGGATTTGACGCAAAGCAGTGTTTTAAAGAGAACCAGAAACAAAGCACCCTCATGTATTTTATTACATTTATCAATGGGAACATGATAGTAAACACCTATCCTGCTTTTAGTTTCATTCTTCTCAGTCTAATCTATCTGTTATCAACTGTGATAAGAGTCCACTGACTGATTCAGTCTAGGTTTGACCTGGAATCATTATAGCTGAGTCACTCTTCTGTGGAGTCTTTTCAAGCCCAAGCCTGCCCCCTCCTGGCTCAGATTTACTACTCAGAGCTGTTGACATGGGAGGGGCTGCTGCTGCCGAGAAAGAAGCTCTGAAACAGACAAGTGTATGTGTGCAGTGTGCAGCCAGTCATTATCTACTGTATGCAGTTTCATTTCTATGAGAGACACTTCCTACAGGCAGCCACATAGCATACCAGAATAATAAAGTTGAAAGCAGACAGATGAAAGGCTGCAGCAGCCCTGCTTGTCTATAGTCTCATAGAGGCTAGACAGCACATCCAGAACAGCTTATAACCTGGAAGCAGAAGGGATATGAGCCAGCGGCCATATTGGATATTTCCTGAAGCAATAATGGATGAAAAACACTAAAAAAGGCACACCAGAGTGGCGAAATGATCAGGTAGAGCATTTATTCTTTACAAGCTATCAAATGATATGTTTATTTTGTGTGAATCGTTCATCTCTGGTTCCCTTTAAGGGCAGAAATCAGACTGCATGCTAAATTGTAGGCCTAAAGTACTTTACAACATCTTGCATGTGTATACATCAATCAGGGAGTGTTATTAGAGTACTGCTTCACACATACACACCAAACTCACTGTGTAACGCACTGCAAACAGCTGTTTGCGTAGTGACGGCCGTGCTGGACTGGTGCGCACCATAGCGAGATTGCTCTTCCTCAGTGATATCATGTAATGTCTGACTGCCTTTTCAACTTTCGATGGTTCTTTCTGTACCATTGTTAAAGCTTACATCTATTTTTTTAAATGCTTGTTCTGCTTGCTGTTCAGTATCTGCAACGAGAATCTTTTATGGAGGGCAAGTCTGCCATTGTGAATGACCACTGGTAATGGCCGGGGAATCCTGGTTCGATTCTGGTCCGGACTGGGAGCCTAAGAAACGGCTACCACCACCACACATCCAAGGAAGGCAGCAGGCACGCTGTGGGCAAAGGAGCAGGAACGGCTACCATCACACAACCAAGAAAGGCAGCAGGCACGCTGTGGGCAAAGGAGTAGGAACGGCTACCACACATCCAAGGAAGGCGGCAGGCATGGCATGCACGTCCCGAGGTAGTGACCAAAAATAACAATACAGGAGGACTTTCGAGGCCCTGCTGTATATGAGATGAATCAACTTTAAATCCTTTAACGAGAATCTGTTATGGAGAGCAAGTTTGCCATTATGACCATGGGTAATGGCCAGGGAATCCGGGTTCGATTCCGATCCGGAGTTGGAGCCTGAGAAACGGCTACCACCACACATCCAAGGAGGAAGGCAGCAGGCATGGCATGCACGTCCCGAGGTAGTGACCAAAAATAACAATGCAGGAGGACTTTTGAGGCCCTGCTGTATATGAAATGAATCAACTTTAAATCCTTTAATGAGAATCTGTTATGGAGGGCAAGTCTGCCATTGTGACCACGGGTAATGGCAGGGGAATCCGGGTTCGATTCCGGTCCGGAGTTGGAGCCTGAGAAACGGCTACCACCACACATCCAAGGAAGGCAGCAGGCATGGCATGCACGTCCTGAGGTAGTGACCAAATATAACAATACAGGAGGACTTTCGAGGCCCTGCTGTATATGACACTGATCGAATTTACTACCTGTAACGAGAATCTGTTATGGAGGGCAAGTCTGCCAACCATGCAAGTGAAAGGTATGCACTGACTGTCAGGTATAATACAATGTGCAGTCACAGATGCAGTGAAAGGTATGCAGTGACTGCAAACAGCTGTTTGTGTAGTGACGGCCGTGCTGGACTGGTACGCACCATGATGAGAGTGCAGGTGATGGGGGCTTTCCAGCCCATATGGTCGCCGGAATGAGGTAGCTGAATGACAAAACAGTGACTGTCCAGTCGATTAAATTTGGTCTGTCCACAATGAAGCAACAACCTTCAGAGATGCTGTGTGTGGGGACTGACTTAGTCTTAGGGCAGGCAGTAGTTCTCCGGGATCCATACCTCATTAATTTTGATAAATGTGAGGTAATGAACACTTTTGTGACTTAGGCGACTTCTCTTTTCAGTGACAATGCCTCCAGCTGCGCTGAAGGTCCTTTCTGACAGGACGCTTGAGGCAGGGCAAGACAGAAGTTGGATGACAAATTTGGACAGCTCTGGCCATAGGTCAAGCCTGTGCACCCAGTAGTCCAAGGGTTCATCGCTGCTCACAGTGTCTACATCCACACTTAAAGGACTTACGAGGCCAAGTCCATAAAAAAAAATAAAAAAAAGTTAGCTACCTTGCTCAGCTTGTAAGGCACGGAGGACGCCGTCCGCGCCTTCCGTGCCGTTCCGCCTGGTCCCCGCCGCTGCAGAGCCCCCCGAACGGTCCCCGACCGCGCGGCCCGGGTCGGGCTCCCCAGCCTGTACCAAGATGGCCGGCAGAGCTGGCCGCGGCTGCGCAGTCCGCATAGCCGCGAGTGCGGCTGCGCAGCTCTAAGGCCAACCCCCCGATCCACGCTACTGTTGCGTGGATCGGGGGGTTGGCCTTAGAGCTGCGCAGCCGCACTGGCGGCTATGCGGACTGCGCAGCCGCGGCCAGCTCCGCCGGCCATCTTGGTAAGGGCTGGGGAGCCCGACCCGGGCCGCGCGGTCGGGGACCGTGCGGGGGGCTGTGCAGCGGTGGGGACCAGGCGGAACGGCACGGAGGGCACGGACGGCGTCCTCCGTGCCTTACAAGCTGAGCAAGGTAGCTAACTTTTTTTTATTTTTTTTGATGGACTTGGCCTCGTAAGTCCTTTAAGGCCAGGTAGTTGGCTACCTGCCGGTCCAGGTGTTGGTGAAGGGTGGATCCGGAAGAGCTAAGTCGAGGCATTGGACTAAAGAATGTCCGCATGTTCAACATCACCATGAGATCTCTGGAGCGTCCTGTCCTTGCCTGCGTGGACATGGTAGAAGGGTCACTGGCAGTGGTACTTTTATTGCGTTGTGCTGTGACATCACCCTTAAATGCATTGTAAAGCATAGTTGCCAGCTTGTTCTGCATGTGCTGCATCCTTTCTGCCTTCTGGTGAGTTGTTAACATGTCCGCCACTTTGTGCCTATACCGAGGGTCTAGTAGCATAGCCACCCAGTACAGCTCATTCCCCTTGAGTTTTTTTATACGGGGGTCCCTCAACAGGCTGGACAGCATTAAAGATGCCATCTGCAGAAAGTTGGATCCAGACGTACTATCCATCTCCTCTTGCTCTTCCTCAGTGACGTCAGGTAAGTCCTCCTCCTCCCCCCAGCCACGAACATTACCACGGGAAAGTTTAGCAGCACAAGCCCCCTGTGACGCCTGCTGCGGTTGTTCTTCTGCCGCCGCCTCCTCCTCCTCTAAAGAAACACCTTCCTCATCATCCGAGTCTAACTCCTCTTCCCCACACGACTCTTCCTCCTCCTCCTCCTCCTACCCCCTCTGTGCTGCCGCAGATGTTTAGGAAACATCTTGTTTTGATGATAATTGATCCCACAACTCTTCCTCCTGTTCCTGTTCACCATCCTCCACAGCTTTATCCACCACTCTACGCATGGCACACTCCAGGAAGAAAGCATACAGGATCAAGTTGCTGATGGTGCCTTCACTGCAACTCCATGTCCCCTATGGGGATGATATGACATATTTTAGCTATATATTATTTTATTATTATTATTATTTTTTATTTATATAGCGCCAACATCTTCCGTAGCGCTGTACATAGTACAAACAAATAATGGGGAACAAATATACATAAGAAATACAAGACACTGTACCATCATGACATTGAATAGAGTAAATACAGATACATACATAGTTGATATGTGGTTGGTACATGTACATATGTTAAAATAACAGCAGTATGAGAAACACTAGGAGGAGGACCCTGCCCTTGCGGGCTTACAATCTAGAGGGTAGTGGGGAGGAAACAAAAGGGAAGGAAACACAAGGTTTAGTGGGTGAGCCAGTGTGCCTTCAGTGCTGCCTATAGCAAATTATAGGCTTGTCTGAACAGGTGTGTTTTCAGAGTACGTTTGAAGGTTTCCAGACTTGAGGCATGACGAACCGGCTGAGGGAGAGAGTTCCAAAGGAGAGGGACAGCCCGTGAGAAGTCTTGGATGCGAGAGTGAGACGAGGTGACTAGGCTGGAGGACAAAAGGGTCTCCTGTGAGGAACGGAGGGTCCGGGTGGGGAGGTATCTGGAGATTAAAGAGGAAATGTATGGAGGCGATAGCTTGTATAGAGCTTTGTATGCAAGTGTGAGAAGTTTAAACTGGATCCTTTGGGCAACTGGTAGCCAATGGAGGGATTGGCAGAGAGGGGCTGCCTCAGAGGCTCTAGAAGAGAGGTGGATGAGACGGGCCGCAGAGTTTAGTAGGGATTGGAGAGGTGCCAGTCTGCTTTTTGGTAGACCACAGAGTAGGGTGTTGCAGTAGTCAAGGCGGGAGATGATTAGGGCATGTACAAGCATTTTAGTTGCTTCTTGTGAAAGGAAGGGACGGATTCTGGAAATGTTTTTGAGATGGAAGTAGCAGGAGGTAGTTAAAGTGTTAATATGTGGTTTAAAGGAGAGCTCAGAGTCCAGAGTTACCCCTAGGCAACGAGCTTTGGGGGTTGATGCTATTAGGGTGTTATCTACATTGATTGTGACAATGGGAGGTGGAACAGAGAGTGAAGGTGGAAATATCACAATCTCTGTTTTGCTCATATTGAGTTTAAGGAAGCGGGATGACATAAATGTAGATACAGCGGGTAGACATTCGGGAACTTTTGATAGTAGTGTGGAGAGGTCTGGGGCAGAACAATAAATTTGGGTGTCATCAGCATAGAGGTGATATTGAAACCCAAAAGAGCTTATTATCTGTCCCAGGCCATGGGTGTAAATGGAAAAGAGGAGGGGTCCAAGGACGGACCCTTGTGGTACTCCCACAGACAGTGGGCGTGGAGAGGAGTTGGTATTGGCATAGGAGACCATGAAAGAACGTCCAGACAGGTAGGAGTTGAGCCAGGAGTGTGCTAGGCCCTTGATTCCCAGTGTTGAGAGGGTCTGGAGAAGTAGGGTATGATCAACAGTGTCGAAGGCAGAGGACAGATCTAGGAGTATTAGTACCGAAAATCTGCCTTTGGCTTTAGCAGCTAGGAGGTCATTGGCAACCTTAGTGAGAACGGTTTCCGTAGAGTGTTGAGGGTCCAACAGGGAATTAGCAGAGAGAAAGTTAGACAACTCTGAGTAAATGTGGCGTTCCAGCAGTTTGGAGGCAAAGGGAAGGAGAGAGACTGGGCGGTAATTAGAAAGGGCCGTAGAGTCTAAAGAGGGTTTTTTGATTAGTGGTGTTATGATAGCTTGTTTAAATGAAGAAGGGAAAGTGCCAGTTGAGATGGAAAGGTTAAACAGTGTTGTTAAAGCAGGAATGAGGGGGGAGGAGACCTGGGGGATAAGATGAGAGGGAATAGGGTCTGAGGCGCATGTAGTAAGATGAGCTTTAGAGATTAGTGAAGAAAGACGCTGTTCAGTTAAGGCTGAGAAGATTGTTAGCGGGGAGGAGGTATGAGTGCGTGAGTGGTTATGTGGAGAGGGATAGTTGATAGTAGGGGAGCTGCCGGACAGAGAGGAAAAAGGAAGAGGTGATTGGACCAGTGAAGAGGGTTGCTTTAGAAAGCTGTTCTGTAGTGTTTCAATTTTGCTCACAAAATATGCTGCAAAGTCTTCTGCAGACAAGCTTGTGGTTGTAGGGGGAGGCGGGGGGTGGAGAAGAGAGCTGAAGGTGTTGAAAAGTTGTTTAGGGTTATGGGATTGTGAAGAAATAAGTGTAGAGAAGTATGACTGCTTTGCAAGTGAGAGAGCGTCCCTGAGCTGGAGCAGCGTGTTTTTATAGTGGGCGAAGTTATCTGCATTGGTGCTTTTCCTCCACTGCCGTTCTGCTGCCCTGGACTGTCTTTTCAGTTGTTTGATCGGTTCAGTCAGCCAGGGCTGTCTGTTGATGCGGCGGGGGCGGAAGTTGGTGAGAGGGGCGGCTGTGTTCATAACAGCGGTGACTGTGGTGGAGTAGTAGATGGATGCTGACTCCGGGTCAGTGTAGGATGACAGGGAGCTCAGGGGTTTTAGAGAGTCAGCTAGGGAGCAGCGGTCGAAGTTGCGATAATTCCTGCATAAGCGTGATGGCTGCACTACAGTAGTTGGAGGAGGCAGGGAGGGGCTGATTGTAAAAGTTATGAGATTGTGATCTGAAAGGGGGAATAAAGCGTTATTAAATGTGTAAACTGGGCAGAGTCGGGTAAAAACTAGGTCCAAAGTGTGGCCATCTTTGTGGGTGGAGGTTGAGGACCACTGGGAGAGGTCATAGGATGAGGTGAGTGAGAGGAATTTTGTTGTAGTGGAACAGTTAGAGTCTATGGGGATGTTAAAGTCCCCAATGATGATGGATGGAATGTCAGTGGATAGAAAGTGGAGAAGCCATGTTGAAAAGTGGTCAATGAAGGTGGAGGCTTGTCCAGGAGGCCGGTAGATGACAGCAACCTGGAAGTGGTGAGGGGAGTAGATGCGGACAGCATGAGCCTCAAAAGAAGAGAAAGCCAGAGAAGGTGCAGGTGCAAGCGGTGTAAAGGAGCAGTGTTCGGAAAGAAGAATTCCCACCCCACCCCCATGTTTGTCACCCGATCTAGGTGTGTGGCTAAACTTGAGGCCACCGTATGAAAGGGCAGCTGGAGACACAGTATCAGATGGGGTTAGCCATGTCTCAGTGAGCCCCAGGAAGTTGAAAGCATTAATGATGAACAGATCATGGACGTGGGCTAGTTTATTAACTACAGAGCGTGCATTCCAGAGGGCCCCAAATATGGGAGGGGGAGAGCTGGGAAGGCAGGGAATGGTGATCAGGTTACATTGGTTAATATGCGTGGAGGAGTGAGGACGGTCAGTGCGGGATGTGGTATTTACCAGAGTGCAGTGCGGTCTGGGAGAGGGTCCTGGATTGGGTGATATGTCCCCAGCAGCCAGTAGAAGTAGTAGGCAGAGATAAGAGAGGTGAGGATGTGATTTATATGTGACAGAGGGCTGTTTAAGAGATGTGGAGGAAGGTATGTGTGATTTGAGAAATAAGAATAGTTCATGAGTAGAGAGAAGAGAAGATGGTAGGAGAGAGGGAGCAATGTAGATGTTATTGCTGGCAGCGGGAGGAGTGAGTGATGTAGGTATTTTAAGTAGTGGGGCTGACAGGATAATGGCTGTAAAGAGGATAGTAAACATTTTGCAAATTGGTGTGTGTACAATTAGGGAAAGGAAGTGTCAGAGTTAAAGAGTGCAGGGTAGTTTGTGTGAATTTATCAGGTGTATGTGGATGGTTGAAATGAGGGTAGTTCAGGGATTGATAAACATGGGCTGATGGTGGAAGTCAGGGAAGCCAAAGAGAAGAGATCATACCAGTGTTAGATCAGCAGATGAGCAGCCATGGAGAGTTTTGTGTTTGTTCTCATCTGTTCTCTTCTGGTTCAATTCTGGGCTAATTCGGTGTATCTTATACACCCTTAAAGATATGCCCTTTAAGATTATGCCCTGCTGACCAAAACGGTCTGCTGACCTTAGCGCACATGTGCTAGCGGACAACGCATGCATAGATGTACTTTTCTACCTAGCCATTTTTTCATGGCCACACATTGCTAGCAACTGCACTGGTGGTAATATTGGTGTGACCTTGATGGGTGGACTAACTGTGAGATAGCTACACCCCACTATATCACAATTTGTGGGGGGGATCAGCAAAGACCCTCGCAGTACTATCCCACCAACGGAACAATCACTAACCAACCAGTGTATAGTCAATTGCTATAAACCAATGGATGTGACAGGATGCTAGGTTCAGCCAATCCCTGAGTCAGTCTATATGTATGGAAAACATTTGTATGTCTAACAGGGAAACGTTTCAATAAACTGTATTGTACATAGAGGTCAAGCCTGAATGGCAAAGTGTGATTAACGTCAGTTACCTGTACACAATTTCGGTAGTGAGAAATTGCTTCACTGCAACTCACCAGGTTGGTCACCTCCTCAAACGGCCGCATGAGCCTACAGGCATTTTGCATGGGTTGTTTCTCCGCTGAATATCAGCAAAGCCTGCTATGGCCATGTAAGACTGCCTGAAATGCCCACACAACTTCCTGGCCTGCTTCAGGATCTCTTGTAAGCCTAGGTACTTCAACACAAATCTCTGAATTATGAGATTTAGCACATGTGCCATGCAGGGTACATGTGTCAGCTTCCACAAATTCAAAGTGGAAATGAGATTGCTGCCGTTGACACACACCACGTTGCTGATCTCCAGTTGGTGCGGGGTCAGCCACTGATCCACCTATTTGTTAAGAGCAGCCAGGAGAGCTGCTCCAGTGTGACTCTCGGCTTTGAGGCAAGACATGTCTAAGATGACGTGACACCGTCGTGCCTGGCATGCAGCATAGGCCCTGGGGAGCTGGGGCTGTGTAGCTGGAGAGGAGATAGCAGCACCAGTAGAGTTGAACTTCCACTCAGCCATGGATGAGGAGGAGGATGACGACAGTGAAGAGGAAGTAGCAGGAGGAGAGGAGGTGGCAGGAGGCCTGCCTGCAAGCTATGGAGGTGTCACAAGTTGGTCTGCTGCACAGCCACGTACTCCCTGCTTGTCAGCGGTCACCAGGTTGACCCATTGGGCTGTGTACCTGCCCTGACCGTGCTTGGCAGGCCAGGCATCCGTGGTCAGATGGACCATTGACCCAGCGCTGTGTGCCAGAGATGACACCACTTGCCTCTCAACTTCACGGTACAGTTTGGGTATCGCCTTTTTAGAGTAATAATTGCGGCCTGGCATCTTCCACTGCGGTGTCCCAATGGCCACAAATTTACGGAAGGCCTAGGAGTCCACCAGCTGGTATGGTAACAGCTGGCGAGCTAACAGTTCCGCAAAGCCAGCTGTCAGATGCCAGGCAAGGTGTGACTGGCAGAAATTGGCTTCTTCCACTCAAAGATTTCCCTCGTTGACACCTGACTGCTGCTGTGGGCAGAGGAGCAGGAACCGCTCAAGGTGAGAGGCGGAGTGGAGGGTGGCTGTGATTGTGAAGGTGCAAGGGAGAAAGAGGCTGAAGATGATGCACCTGAAGGAGAAAGAGGAGAAGGAGGGTGGCTTTTCTTTTGTGTGCTGCTTTTCCTCTGGTGCTCTTCACATTGCTGTTTGTACCTTTTCTCCATGTGCCTTCATAAGGCAGTTGTCCCTACGCGGCTGTTGGCCTTTCCACGGCTCAATTTTTGCAGGCAGAGAGAATAGATGGCATTGCTCTGATCTAAGGCAGACACACAGTACAGTGACTGGTGGTATTAAATATCACACTGTGTGCGCTCACGTAGGTAGGTGGGTGCACTGTACAACAGGTAGGTATATGCAGTGATGGGTATTACAAATGTGCACCTGTCACACACATATACAGTGAACAAGCGCAATGACTGGTGGTATTACCAATGCGTGTGCTCACATAGGTAGGTAGGTAGGTGCACTGAACGGTGAACAGGTGCAGTGATTGGGATGGGATTACAAATGTGCAGCTGCCTGTCACACACACAGGTAGTCACTGAATGTACTGGGCCTGGCAGTGGCACAGTAGAAATTAAGGTGCCAAAGGCCAGCTGTGACTGACTGACAAAAAAATAGTTTACAAGAACAAAAGAGCTGTTGAGGGGTGCTTTTTTAGCAATAAGAATCAGCAAGGAGCAAGCTAACAAGCCTACGCGGCTGTTGTTCTTTCCACGGCTCAATTTTTAAAAGCAGAGAGAATAGATGGCATTGCTCTGATCTAAGGCAGACACACTAAAAAATGTCCAAATCGCTGAGCCCCCCTGAGTGATGGCACTATGGTAGCATCAGCAGCTGACGTTGAAGGGCATGTTGGCTGGCTGTACATAGGTGGTGATACATGGCGCCGGACACTGCTTCTTTTAGGAACTCGTCTCCTCCTACTTCTCTCTGACTCCCCCTCTGAACTGTCCCCTTGGTCATCTTGTCTCTTAGGATCCCACGTGACATCCAAATCATCGTCATCATCATAATCATCCTGCCCAGCTTTGCGTGCCTCAGACACCTCATAAACTGCACCAACAGCCGGTACTTCATCATCCTCCTCCTCACAGGTTACGTCCACATTGTCGCCTAACTCAGACATATGAGGTGGTGTAACTTGCTTAGCGCCTTCATCTTGTTGTAACAGTAGTGGCTGTGAATCAGTGATTTCCCCCCAAATATCTCCTGCGAGGTGTCAAATGTAGCGGATGTCACGATCGCGATAGCGGCGGTGGGGACCCGTGGAGACACTGTACTGGTAGGATCCTATTCACTGGTTGTTGACCTCACTCTTAATCCCTATACTATTTTCATACAGTCTGTATTTCACTCTATTGACTTTACTACTTGTTCACAAACTGTGATCACAATGTGATTGATTTCTGGTTCTGTCAGGTTCTACACTACTATTTCAGGGGGTTCCTCCCTTCCTGGTGTTATCACACTCTTTTCCCCTATTTCATAAAATGCAATTGTAATATTTATTCATGCTATTTGCACATGTGTTATTTATGTTTGGTTTTGTATGTGTCACAATATTGATACACGGTCAGTGCCACGTTTATGCTATTTTGAGGTTCTTCAATATTAACACTAGCACTTTGTAATTCCTCCGGTTCTCCGACATTGTGGGTTTATACATTGTCCCCCACCATATTTTAATGGTTTTTAATGTTTGTATTTTCAATAAAGGATGATATATTGCTTACTGATATAGCTGTTTTGGTGCGGTTTCTTTGAGGTCATTGCTTTTCGCTTTTGGTAT
The DNA here is from genome assembly GCF_040937935.1 of Hyperolius riggenbachi. Classification (NCBI taxonomy): domain Eukaryota; kingdom Metazoa; phylum Chordata; class Amphibia; order Anura; family Hyperoliidae; genus Hyperolius; species Hyperolius riggenbachi. The sequence continues at coordinate 144,958,869 of NC_090653.1, forward strand.
AATTACTGTATTTTTGACCGTTCTGCACATTACAGACCCACCCCGTGTTTATACATATAGGGTGGCGTATTGATTGTAGGGGATGGTGCTCCCCGTATTGCTTTTTGCTTAATGTACTGGTTATGACCGTCTTTTGGTCTTTTTCTAGGTGGAGCACGTCCTTGACTTTTAGCCTTGTTGGATTGGGAGAGTAAGGTGGTTTGAACATTATGGATTATCTAAATCGAATGGAAAAAGATTGGAATGCGCAATTGGAGCAAATTTTTCGGACTGTACCTGATACAGGTTCTGGAATAGGCCCGGATACACCAGATGAATTTAAAAGTTTATGTATGGAGATTAAGAACACCCATATCGAATACATTAGATTATGGTGGAATATTCATAGTCTTGTTAACTACACCAAGGAGGGGATCTTTCCCCGTGGACTCAGAGTTCAGATTTTTCCATCTTGGGAGGTTACGATAAAAGAGAAAGAAGACTGGGAGAAGGGGTTGGGCAGATGTTCAATTATTATCATAGAAATGTTATTAAAACATGACAGAGAACTTTTGCCAAGAATTAAGAACAAAATCAACACTTTGTTGAAGGAATTGGACAAATTTGATTCAGTCCGTTTAGTTCAACCCTTCCTCCTGCAGTTACAGACAGAGATTAGCAGAGCTGAAAAGGCAACAGTTGATAGAAAGAAGACCAAATTGGTGAGAGATAGGACGGATTATAACATAGGTAAAGCTTATCTGTGGAAACATAGGGGTAATGGCAAAGGTCAAAAATACAAGAATAGGAAACGGTTTCCAAAAAAGAAGGGCCCTAAGGACCCAAACCAGAACCCTCAGAGTGGTTATGAGTTTAGCAGACAATACCCCAATGCCAGTCTCTCTAGTCAAGTATCTCTCTCAGAATCAAGTGATTTTTTAGAGTCAGAAAGCGAGGCAGAAGGGGTGGCCTCGCTTATAAGAGAAAGATTACACCCCAACTCCATAGAAAACAATCTGAACAAGAGGAGACGAACCCATGTGAGTCCGGAGGAGACTCGAATGTGAAAACACTTCAGGTACTTAACTTAACTTCTGTTGTTCTGAATGACACTGAAATGTCTTTGTTACAGAGGGGTTTATCCTTTGCACCTATGAAAACTATTGACATCTTCGAGACTGTAAAGGATGTTTACCTTTTTTGTAGACGTTTAATTTTAAAGAAGATGTACCACAGAACAGATACCATGGATGAACAAACCAGATTGGCCATCGAACTTCCTGATAATATAGACCGACAAGTTTTCCAGGACCTCATGGACCTGGTAAGTGAGAGTGAAGGCCCCCCAAGGGAAAGCAATGAGATCTCTAGTAATAGAAAATTCAGACCACAGTCTACCTTTTTGCCTTCTCTGTCTACCTGCCCACCAGTCAAGGTTTTCTTTGACTTGGTGGTCAAGGATATAGAGAGAATAAGGACCAATAAGAATATTGGTTCGAATTTAAACCTAAGTGAGAAACAGGCCCTTCATGGATTGATGAAACGTGATGATGTAGTTATTCGGGAAGCTGACAAGGGGGGAAACGTCGTGATATGGGGGATTGATGAATATGTGACTGAAGCTGAGAGACAACTTAATAATCAAAGATATTACAGGGAATTGAGGACAAATCCGACGGAAGTTTTCAAAAAACAACTTGATGGAATTCTGGATTTAGCAAAAGAGGAGGGTCTAATTTCTACGAAAGAGAAACAGTATCTTACGGTAAGCAAACCGATTATCCCGACCTTCTACCTATTGCCTAAAGTACATAAGGATAAGACCAGGCCCCCAGGGAGGCCAATTGTATCAGGCATAGGTAGCCTTATTGAAAAAAGTTGTGCCTTCCTAGATTTCTTCTTACAACCACATGTCACTGTATTGGATTCTTTTGTTCGAGATTCCCTCGATTTAATCACAAAACTGAATGATATCTCTGTACCCCCAGGTGCTTCCTTCATCACGTGCGATGTTGAATCGCTTTATACTAATATTGACCATGAACATGCTAAGGAGGCCGTCAGATTCTTTCTCTCTACCACACCTATCTCAAGACGTGACTTTAATGAATTCTTGGTGGACTTAATGGGATTCATCCTCTCACGAAATTATTTCACCTTTAATGGTAAGTACTACTTGTAGACACACGGAGTTTCCATGGGCGCAAAATGTGCCCCGTCCATCGCCAACCTATTTTTAGGTTGGTGGGAAAGACTGGTTGTGTGGGGGGATGTGATGGAACGGTACCACCCACACATCTTGGGGTGGTACCGTTTCATAGATGATATCCTGATTTTATGGGACGGTCCTGAGCAGTTGGGAAGGTGCTTTCTGGGGGATCTTGGAAACAATACCCTAAATATCGTATTGACCTCAACTATATCAAGGCAATCCACCAATTTTCTTGATTTACATCTATTTTTTACAGATGACGGTCATATCGGAAGTACGCTGTACAGGAAAGATACGGCAGTCAACAGCCTCCTTCATTATTCATCTTTTCATACTCAACAGCTGCGGAACAATATTCCAACAGGTCAGTTTCTACGGGTCAGGAGGAACTGCTCCACAGAAATGGATTTTCAGGAGGAGGCTAGTGGCCTAAGACAAAGATTCTTGGAGAGAGGTTACCCCAAAAGAGTGGTAGATATGGCATATGGGAGAGCTAGGAGATCAGAGAGAGAGACATTATTGTACCCAAAAAGGAAAGAGAGGGACCAATGTGTACGGTTGTGCACACCCTACAATAACAGTTGGAGCCACCTACAGGAGATAATTAAGAAGCATTGGCCAGTGCTAACTACTGATTCTGTGATTACACAATATTTACCTGACAGACCCTCAATCACAGCCAAGAGGGCTCCCAACTTAAAGGACTTACTCACCAGGAGTCACTTTCAGGCAAAAAAATCCAACAGGGTCCAAACGGGAGGTAGCTACCAGTGTGGAAGATGTAACATTTGCCCCTTCATGATGACCACAAGGATGGTTACTAGTCCCAAGACAGGCAGAATACACCGATTGAAACAATATGTCAATTGCCAATCATGTGGTGTGATTTATATGTTACGGTGCCCATGTGGCCAATTATATATTGGACAAACAAAAAATATGCTTAAAGCACGAATTCAAAAACATTGGTCGACTATACGGTTGGCTGAAAGAGACTGGTTAGAGGGTAAAACTCTCACCTCTGTGGCTGAGCATGCATTGAAGGCCCATGGGGGTGACTATAAGGGCTGGACTGTGATTGGGTTACAAAAAATATCTTTATCTCCCCGAGGTGGTGACATTACCCAGGCCCTCTTGAGAAGCGAGACTAGATGGATCTACGACATGGGATCTATGCAACCAGCAGGTATGAATGAAGATTTCACCTTTTTAGGATATTTGAAGTGATTTGCTTCTAATGAACTTGGGGGGCTCTCGTTCTCTTCGGTCTGTTTCACTTGATACACTTTATGGGTGGAAGATCTTTTGTATGTACTGGTTAGTGCACTTATTTACGGAGTATGTTGCTTTTATCACATTGATTATACTTGGAGAGTCATCTACTATGGTAAGTGGTAGATCTCCATCTAGAGGAGGTTGGCACTTTGCAGGCATGTCATGACCGTGGTGAGCGGTCCTTGACATGCCAGATGTGTTATGTGGGGGTCACGCAAGGTGGTTTCATGTACGCATTGTCTTATGCATGCATTCCCTTGATGGGGGGATGTGAGCAATATCCCCAACCACATCTAGTAATTACACTATATTTAATGTGCTATTTCTAGTTACAGATCCATCGGAGGTCTCTGCTCGAGGGATTGGGTACCTTGGTTTCTGATTGGGTGGATCGTGGATGTATCTCTCTGGTGTTCGGTTATACTAATCTGAATATCTGAAATGAATACAGTGTTCGTGTTTATCGAGTTCACACTGTGTCCACACAGCTATATAATCCCCTGGATCTATCTGTTGACCATATTCTAATAGATCATGTGTTATTATTTTTTATTTTTCATTATAATGTGAGAGTAAAAGAGAAAAAACTATGTTTGTGACCAATCTGTGATTACATTTAGAGTAAATCATTATTCCATTGTATTGTTCTGTGTAATATGTTCAATTTGGCCATCTTGCTCTTCCAATGTGGAATTACTATAATTGTTATATGATGAATGAATTGATCCTTCTCCTTTTTTGGAATAACTCCTATTTTAATATTTTATTACTTGGTTCTCTCTTTCTGCCCTATTTTTATCTGTTATTCTCTATTTTTTGGGGTCAGCAATGATAATTGATTTACCTCATGTAATTAGCCAGTAGGCCACTAGATGGCGCTTATGCGTACATTTCATGCATCTATGCGTATTCCCTTGACTAGATCATGCGTACTTTCATGCTAGGGATGCGTATTTTTATACGCGTGCACCTTTTTTGGCCCCTCTGGGCCACCGTAGATACGGAAGCCGACAGAGTGATCACGTTGCTATGCAACGCGGCGCAATGGAGGCGGTAGCGTGGCCACGCTACACTTGGGCGTCCCCCCTCCCCTGGATTGTATAAATAGGGCAGTTTTGCTGGAACCTTTTAGCTTTGAAAAAGCCACGCTATACGTGGCGAATCACGATAGCGGCGGTGGGGACCCGTGGAGACACTGTACTGGTAGGATCCTATTCACTGGTTGTTGACCTCACTCTTAATCCCTATACTATTTTCATACAGTCTGTATCTCACTCTATTGACTTTACTACTTGTTCACAAACTGTGATCACTATGTGATTGATTTCTGGTTCTGTCAGGTTCTACACTACTATTTCAGGGGGTTCCTCCCTTCCTGGTGTTATCACACTCTTTTCCCCTATTTCATAAAATACAATTGTAATATTTATTCATGCTATTTGCACATGTGTTATTTATGTTTGGTTTTGTATGTGTCACAATATTGATACACGGTCAGTGCCACGTTTATGCTATTTTGAGGTTCTTCAATATTAACACTAGCACTTTGTAATTCCTCCGGTTCTCCGACATTGTGGGTTTATACATTGTCCCCCACCATATTTTAATGGTTTTTAATGTTTGTATTTTCAATAAAGGATGATATATTGCTTACTGATATAGCTGTTTTGGTGCGGTTTCTTTGAGGTCATTGCTTTTCGCTTTTGGTATAATTACTGTATTTTTGACCGTTCTGCACATTACAGACCCACCCCGTGTTTATACATATAGGGTGGCGTATTGATTGTAGGGGATGGTGCTCCCCGTATTGCTTTTTGCTTAATATCCTCCTACTTCTCTCTGACTCCCCCTCTGAACTGTCCCCTTGGTCATCTTGTCTCTTAGGATCCCACGTGACATCCAAATCATCGTCATCATCATAATCATCCTGCCCAGCTTTGCGTGCCTCAGACACCTCATAAACTGCACCAACAGCCGGTACTTCATCATCCTCCTCCTCACAGGTCGCGTCCACATTGTCGCCTAACTCAGACATATGAGGTGGTGTAACTTGCTTAGCGCCTTCATCTTGTTGTAACAGTAGTGGCTGTGAATCAGTGATTTCCCCCCAAATATCTCCTGCGAGGTGTCAAATGTAGCGGATGTGGTACTTGGAGTAGAGCTGGTGGCTGCGGAACATGAGGTGTTCTGTGTTAAATAGTCAACCACGTCCTGACAATCTTGGGAGTTGATGGGACGTGCCTTCTTCTGAGCACTGCACCTTGGTCCAGGGCCGCACGAAGTCACATCAGCACAACGTCAAACAGACCTGCCAGGGAGCCTTCCTCTGGGTCTGCCTCTGCCTCTACCTGTTTTGTCCACATCGGGGGGAATGAAGTGAAAGGTATGCACTGACTTGACTAATACAATGTGCAGTCACACGGGTGCAGTTAACAGGTATGCACGGAGTGGTATATCACACTGCGTGCGCTCACATGGGTAGGTGGGTGCACTGAACAACAGGTAGGTATATGCAGTGATGGGTATTACAAATGTGCACCTGTCACACACACGTACCGTGAACAAGTGCAATGACTGGTGATATTAACAATGCGTGCACTCACGTAGGTAGGTAGGTAGGTAGGTGCACTGAACAGTGAACAGGTGCAGTGATTGGGATGGGATTACAAATGTGCAGCTGCCTGTCACACACAGGTAGTCACTAAATGTGCTGGGCCTGGCAGTGGCACAGTAGGAATTAAGGTGCCAAAGGCCAGCTGCGACTGACTGACAAAAAATAGATCACAAGAACAAGATTAGCTCTCAAAAGAGCTGTTGAGGGGTGTTTTTTTAGCAATAAGAATCAGCAAGGAGTAAGCTAACAAGCCTACAAGAGCCTAACTAAGCTTTCCCTATAGCTCTCTCTGCAGCAGCTCTCCCTTCTCTAATGACTGCAGCCACACGAGTGAGTGAAAAGGCTGACGCTGCCTGCCTTTTATAAGGGGGGGAGGGCCTCCAGGAGGGAGTGTAGCCTGATTGGCTACAATGTGCCTGCTGACTGTGATGTACAGGGTCAAAGTTGACCCTAATAATGTAGTATAGGAGGCGGGTCAAACCGCCATAAAGTTCGCGTTTGTTCGCAAGCGCAAACCACTTACGCGGCTGTTGGCCTTTCCATGGCTCAATTTTTGGAGGCAGAGAGAATAGATGGCATTGCTCTGATCTAAAGCAGACACATTAAAACATTTCCAAACTGCTTAGCCCCTCTGGGGTGATGGCACTATGGTGGCATCAGCAGCTGACGTTGAAGGGCATGTTGGCTGGCTGTACATAGGTGGTGATACATGGCGCCGGACACTGCAACCAGCTGTTTCTGACAACGAGCTCCCCTGCTTCTTTTAGGAACACGTCTCCTCCTACTCCTCTCTGACTCCCCCTCTGAACTGTCCCCTTGGTCATCTTGTCTCTTAGGATCCCACGTGACATCCGTATCATCGTCATCATCATAATCATCCTGCCCAGCTTTGCTTGCCTATGACACCTCATAAACTGCACCAACAGCAGGTACTTCATCCTCCTCCTCCTCACAGGTTACGTCCACATTGTCGCCTAACTCAGACATATGAGGTGGTGTAACTTGCTTAGCGTCTTCATCTTGTTGTAACAGTAGTGGCTGTGAATCAGTGATTTCCCCACCAAATATCTCCTGCGAAGTGTCAAATGTAGCGGATGTGGTACTTGGAGTAGCGCTGGTGGCTGTGGAAGATGAGGTTTTCTGTGTTAAATAGTCAACCACGTCCTGACAATCTTGGGAGTTGATGGGACGTGCCTTCTTCTGAGCACTGTACTTTGGTCCAGAGCCGCACGAAATCACATCAGCACGACCAAGAACAGACAAGCCAGGGAGCCTTCCTCTGGGTCTGCCTCTGCCTCTGCCTCTACCTGTATTGTCCATATCGGGGGGGGGGATGAAGTGAAAGGTATGCACTGACTTGACTAATACAATGTGCAGTCACACAGGTGCAGTTAACAGGTATGCATGGAGTGGTATATCCCACTGTGTGCGCTCACATAGGTAGGTGGGTGGGGTGCTTTTTTAGCAATAAGAATCAGCAAGGAGCAAGCTAACAAGCTTACAAGAGCCTAACTAAGCTTTCCCTATAGCTCTCTCTGCAGCAGCTCTCCCTTCTCTAATTACTGCAGCCACATGAGTGAGTGAAAAGGCTGACGCTGCCTGCCTTTTATAAGGGGGGAAGGCCTCCAGGAGGGAGTGTAGCCTGATTGGCTACAATGTGCCTGCTGACTGTGATGTACAGGGTCAAAGTTGACCCTAATGATGTGGTATAGGAGGCGGGTCGAACCGCTATAAAGTTCGCGCAAATAAGTTTGCGGTCAAACTGTTCGGGCCATCTCTAATGGCCACTCCAGAATCTTTTCTTTTTTTCAGCTGTATCCATTTGCCTTGTGTTTTTGGATCAATTTCATATCAAGAAGTCCAACGCACAAGTCCATGTGCAGCTTTCAGGTTATGGAGTACATATTGTTTTTCATTTTTCACTGACAGCAAGCTGTATTCATCTTGCCATCAACTCCCTTTTGCTGCTGAAGCTCACACAGCCCTAAAACATCAGAGATCCACCACCATGCTTCACGGTAGAGATAGTGTGCTATTCAGGCTTTTGTTTAAGGCTTTAACTACTCTCCAAACATGGCATCTATGGTTGTAACCAAAAGTTCAATTTGGTTTCATCACTTCCAGAAATAGTGATGTTTGTCTAGGTGCTGCTTCACATATTTTAAGTGGGCTACTTTGTGACATTGGCATAGTAATTACTTTCTTCTGGAAATTCATCCATGTAGCCTATTTTTCTTCAAGTGCCTCCTCATTGTGCATCTTGAAACATCCACACAACTTTTCCGTAGAGAAGCCAGGATTTCAGCTGAATTTACTTGTGTTTTTTTCTTTGCATACCAAACAATTCTCCTGGCAGTTATGACTGACATTTTTGTTGGTCTACCAAACTGTTCCTTGGTCTCAATCAAAACTTCGATTGCAACTTTTTTATGAGAGTTTGAACACTGCTGATTGTCATTTTTTTTGTATTCATTTCATGCTTTATAAAGTTGAACAACCTTTTATCTTATTGTTCTTGCTTTTCCCATGGCTGAAATGTACAGAAAATGTCAAGACCCCAGAGTCTCACTGAGTTTTTATACACAGATTATTGTAATTACAAGCAAACAAGTCAAATGTGTGGACAAGCACCTTTAATATTCTTTGTTTGTCAACGTGTGTGTAAATTATCAGGCTTCAAGGGTATGTAAACCTTTGATCAAGGTGGCCATTTTGGTGCTTCCACTTATTATTTTACTGCTACAAAAAAGTGTGTGACAGTAAATGGCTTCACACAATCACTAACATTTGAACAATATTGTTTACATTTTACATTTTACATTTTTTAACAATATTTCACAAACCCAGCCAGGGTATGTAAACTTATGAATACAACTGTATACTGTATTGTAGTTAGATGGTTACAAAACATAATTAATTTCATGAAAGACATTTGATGACTTATTTTTTTTTGTAACCAAATTCTAACATACTAATACCAGTGTGCAGTTTTGATTTGAATACAGGGGGAGTCTGCAAGTCTTGTATTATGTGAGATAAGAAGCTCTAGTTAGTAAAGGTGCCCATACATTACTCGATCTGCAGCATTGATCTCTGGCAAATTGATCAGTATGATGAAAAATGGCAAAACATGGCCACTTGATCATAATTTTAATTGATTTCTGTCCCAAAACAATCAACATTATCCATGTGGTATGCTTGAAAGATCTTGTTTGAAAGGGGGTGGGGCTAGGTATGTGGCGGTAGCACCTTTTCAATTTCTCAATGACAGGCAAACCTTTTCTCTTCATCAACACTGAGCTCCTTTTCCTTGTGACCTTATTGGTTATATGTGGTCATATGTGTGTGAGTGTATGTGTGTTGGGGGAGGGGATGAGCATGCTATTTTTTTCATGTATGCTGTGTTTAAATTGTTGCAAGTGTTCTCTTAGTCACTGCTATGAGAATCTAGTCTACATGTGTTTCAGTAAAAAAAAACGAAAACAAAAAACCTGTTGGCATCACTTTCAGCTGTTATCAATATAGGTGGAAGTGATACTTCATCTACCCCATACACATACCCAGCACTTCAGCAGATGTGAGACTAATGTGCCATTTGCAGTAAACATAGCAATACTGCAGAGGTGGAAAACAAACAATAAAGGTGCAATGGTTACCAGAAAAAAAAATATTGAACACTTAAAAAAAATACAAAAAACAAAACCCAAAACAGGCACTCCAGGTCTAAAATGTTTGCTGGAACAGCAACTATTCTATTGATCTGAAGAAGTGGGTAATACATGTGAAACATAATGTCATTTGTGTCCAATTAAGTTGTTTTCTATAACCCACTCTTCATCTGAGGTAAATTTGTTTATTTACGCCTAATAGCTTAGAAGAGCTTTATACACCCTTGGGGGATCATTTGAAAACACTGCCAATTTAAAAGGGCATGGCTATCTTGACTATTGATTTTAGTGGCTGTACAGATTCAGAAATCTTGGTGCACACAGTACAGTAGTAAAGGGAACCTAAACTGGGAGGGATATGGATGTTTCCTTTTAAACAATATCCGTTTCTTGGCAGTCCTGTTGATCTCTTTGTATGCAGCAGTGGCTGAATCACACACATGAACAAGCATGCAGCTAATCCAGTCTGACTTCAGTCAGAGCACCTGACCTGAATACATGTTGAGGGGCTGTGGCTAAAAGTATTAGAGACACACGATCAGCAGGAGAGGCAGGCAACTGGTATTATTTAAAAAGGAAAAATACATATCCTTCTCAGTTTAGGTTCTCTTTAAACTGGCGCAAAGATAAAATACTGTCTGTACAGATTTTCTATGTGTAGCCGCTATTTGTAGCTGCTATTTTCTATGTATAGCTGCTATTTATCGAACACAAGTCATTTGTCACCGCTATTTGAAGCCGCAATTTTGATGCCCTTTTAAACAAGATATCTTGATTAAGGTTAGGTGGGGGCTTAGGCTAGGTCCACACTAGACACAGTTGCAGGACGGACACTGCAGTCCGGATCCGGGGAAGATTAGGGGAAGTACCCACCGTACTGCAAACTGATGAAAGTGCATCAGTTTTGCATCAGTTTCCGTTCAGGTTTTTCCCTGACAGAAAACGTCTCTATCATTAGGAAGGAGTGGGAGGATTTTTTGGGCCAATCATAAAGCTCAGGCTATCCGTTTTCACATCAGTTTTTTGCCTGTGGAGCTGGAGATGCGTTTTCTCATTGCTTTTCACTACCCCTGCGTGTATCCGTGGTCCTGATCCGTTGCGTGAAAATGCAGCAGATCCGGACCTTCCGTTCAGGTTTTGAAAACGGGTCCCCGCAAACGCAGATGGATCCGTTTTTTACTTGGGTGAGGCTAGCTGCTACTTTGAACATTAGTATCCGGGACTCCGTTTTTCATCAGGTTTGAAAAACGCAGCCACGGATACGTTTCCGGACCTAGTGTGGACCAGCTCTTAAGGTTAGTTCGGGATAGGGCTTTTAAAGGTTATTTTCCCACCAGGTTAAGGGTCGGACACCACCAGGAGTGGGGTTAAGGGTTAGGTACCACCAGGGAGGGGTTAAGGGTTAGGCAACAGTAAGCAGAGGTTTGGTCATAGTAAAATTTCGATAAATATTACTATGAATGAATGTTGTAGAATATCAGTAAAACTACCGATATTCTACTACCACTCTCCTGCTCCCTTTTAACCGAGAGTCTTTTTCAAATCTATGCTCCTAAGGGCGCCTCCTCCAAATCATTGTATCAACCATTTCCCAATTATGGCTGTACCCTGTGATAGTGTACAGTGTTTTTGGGGGTTTGTTTACTATTTTGGAAAGCAATTGACTACACCAAAAGAGAAGAACATAGACTATCCATGTGGAGACACAATGCTTCATATGCCAGCCATTGTCATTGCTTCTAGCAACTTACCTTTGTAAGTAGCAGTCTACTTGCTTTTTATCTAATTGCTTTAACATATGACACTATATTGGCACTTCTGGTTTTTCTGTTTGTTTTCTTTCTTTCCAGCTCAGGAGCTCATCAATTGAGGAGGACCCCTCACTGAACACACCCCCTTTTCAGTAAAAGAGGTGTCATCTGAATAGTCCTCTTTCACATTAACAGTCCCTGCCTCTAGTTGATCAGCTTTACAATAGTGACAGATATACTTTAATACACTTTCTGTTTATCTGAACACTGGTTACCTGTTGCTGTCACATTCTTTCTTTTTCATCTATAAATGTACTTTTATTCTTTACAATGACTACTTGGTCAAACAAGGCAATAAAATATACCCTGCAGAATTAACAGTAAGAATATTAGACATTACTGTGGAGCCCGAAGTTTTAAATTCCTCTGCATGAAGTCTTGTGCTTTTTTATGGCTTTGAGAGTCCCTTACGATTGCTGATATCTTATTATATTTCAGTATGGGGCACATTATTCCATTACATACATATAGACAGGCACACTTTACCATTTATTAATATGCAGTTGCATCATTTTTCTCAAGATTAGAGAACCATACTTTTCACCTTTCAGAGTGATAAAATGAGAACAATCATATTTGTCAGCAGGTGCATTGAGTTTATTGAGATGGGATTTCTGTATTTTAAGGTGAAGTAATTGGCAATGAAATGCCCATTTTTCAGTGGAGTTTTTTTTCCATCTCTCCTGGATGGCACATAAAATAGCGTACATAAAATGGTCCTCACAGGACAAATAAATAGTTGGAGTGAACTGTATATAGGTGTAAAATAATATGGCTGTACTATGTAGTAAGCATTCTACACTGGTGCCATTTAGTGCCATCTGCTAAACACTAATGCTATACAGTATTGCGTATGTAAATTATAACAATATAGTTAGCACTGGGAGTTGCATGTCATGCAAATTTAATAAAAATAAATCTCCACTTTGGTAAATAATGTAGGGTAATTCATTTTTATATAAAGTAGGAGAGCACAAATATTATGAGAATTGAAAAAAGCATGTTGAGGCTTGTTTTGAATATATTTTGTAATAGCTGATCATAACCCGCTATTTTCAGTCTTAGCCTTTGGAGATGAGAAAAAAGCAGAAAAGGTATTAGCAATGTTTTTCAATGCGGAAAACACTGGAATGTTTGAAGAAATACAGGATATTCAGTGTTCTAGTTACGCAGAAATGGGTGGGTAGGGTGAACAGAAGACACTAGAAGGAAACAAAAAACAAAGAGACAACGGGAGCCCCGAAGGTACAGTAAGTCACAACAATGGACAATTGAAATAGAGTAGGTAGAGTTACTCACAAAGAGGACTGCAGGGGGGCAACCAACCACTGTAGGCAGGTGGAGATGCTCACACCCGACTCCACTCAGGTGTCCAATCAAACTGCACACGATCGCTCTATTGGTGCAAAAGGTTCTAGATGGTTGTGGGGGTGGTATTAGCCACCTGACTAAATAGAATACTGCTCATGAGGGAGGGTAGGTGACACAAAGGGGGGAAAATAGGTGCCCAGGGTATGATAAAACAGCTAACATGAAAAAAAATTAGCTGGCTTACCTCTAGGATGACAAATTTGAATGGTGAACAAAAACTTTATTATGCACTTGACATTGATAAAACTCTGCAAAGCAATGTACTAGACCAGCCCCCTAGCTCTCGGCCTGCCCCCCTGTGATGGAAAGGGGGGGGGGAGGGGCTGCATGACATATCTCTACAGGGGGGCCCAAGCCCAGTCCAGCATAGTTACACCCCTGGCAACCAAGGACATTGATATCTGAATTCCACACCACCACCATTATCCCTTCTACCCCAAACAGTATATAAAACTTGCCAATAAAATTATAAAAGGCAGAAGCAAGTTGTAGACCATCAGTAGTAGTGGAAAAGGGACAAAGTGCAACCCAAACTATAATCCAACAAACAACTTCTCAAAACAGTGTGACAAATGCAGTTGCTGAGGACAATGGGTTTGTCAAAGAACTATGTCATATTTCATTGGGGCAGGCACTTCAAGAAAGCCCATACAGCCGCACAGGCAGTAGGTGAGTAAGTAACCCTGTCCAGCTCCCACTCCTTAGACACATCAGTACAAGCAAACAGCTAAAAAAGAAATTGCTTCAGAGCAGAGAAACATCAACGACCATCACTATTTGTCAAACTAATGATCACTCTACAGGAGGCTCCCATAACACTCTAATAGATGTATTGTGAGCCATACCCTTACTAACTGATGAAGTAAAAAAAGGCTTCATCAATTATATAAAGGTATTTACATGGAGCCCCATTAATCCATGCCATGCACTGATGAGGATCAACCAATCCAAAACAGTATTTATGCATGTTGGATTATTGTGGCTCTGTATACAGTAGTTAACAAACTGACACACCATTGCACTCCAGTGGATCTGGAGGTGTGTTAAGCTTATAGGGACAAAAAAGGATGATTTGCATATATAGCAGTGATGCACTGGGAGATATCTCAAAGCTCACCCCAACCTCAATAGATGTAAATACCTTCTGTTTTAAGAAGGCAAACTTAGTTTTCCATAGCATTTTAGCAAGAGGGCTTGTTTTGTCTTTTGTAGCCTTTTACACACTCCTAGGAGTTTTGGTTCACCATGAGCTTGCTGGGTTCTCTTTAACTTTAGCACCCAAGAAAGCAATCTACAAATTTTATTCCAAGATATAAAAATAACCTCCACACATAAATTAAAGCGGACCCAAACTAAACATTTTTTTTACTTAAAAATATTTAGTTGCACCACTCTGACACATACAAAGATAAATAAACACTCCTTCAAACCTATGAGCATTTCAGTGCATGCTTTTCACCCTTCTCTTTTCATAACTAGGGTTATACTGGGGGCAGCCATTAGCAATTCCTCCATTGCCGGACACCACCTACTCCACCAGTTTGCCGGATTTTGTCCGGCAATTTGAAAGGAAGGGAGGGGTTCCTACTATAAATGTAAAATATTTTATATTTGTCATGCAACTGAAAAAAGGCTGCTATTTATTACTATAATTTAGAAAATAGATTTTATTTCTGAAAACTTGTATTTTTATTATATTATTATATTTGGGTCCACTTTAAGTACGGTACCTGTTCTATCACATACCCTAAAACATACATTTGATGCATTTTAGTTCCCTTTCTGTAATTTGATGGGGTTTAGGTAAGCCCAGTTTAATACTTTGATGTTTGTTTTTACAATGCAATAGTATAGACTTCCTTTCAATAGACAGTTATAACAATGCCCCAGCTTGCTATTGGTATGGTATGAGCTACATTAACCTCTCAGGCTTGCCGGATTATGTGGCAACTGGCAAGAAGTCTATTTAATGTTTAACACAAATATGAAATATTCCACCCAACAGAAGAGAATTGGAACATCCCTCCTCAAAATATGTGCTTTAGATTTCACATATTATAGGTAATGTAAACTCCCAGTAGTGGCATATTTGATACAATTATTTGTTTTTTCTCTGAGTGGAAGGTTACACTTGGCTTAAGCTTCACCCATTCTGATTGATTTGTTGGCCCTGATATGGCACTTTAGATTATACATGAGTGCATTGATCTTGCACTTATTTCATGCACCAAAAGCTTCTACATCACACACCACCTCATAGTCTCTCTCTTCACCCTTCTATTGAACACTACATGCTGATCAGCAATATGTCTATACAGTGAGTGACACGCACCTGCGTGTGGGCTATGGTTGTCATGGGTGACACTGATGAAGCAAGTATATGTACTTTTAGACTCCAATTGGGACACATAACACTCCTGCAAAAACACCAGTCCCAGGCCTACATAAACAATGACAAGGTCCAGCTTTGCTTTCTGCACTATGTTTTACAAAACTACAGTTGTTTTTGGAGCAAGATTGCTGTTTTAATGCTAGAGATGCTATCCAAATTTATCCAGAGATCTTCTTTATTATGCTTGTCTGGTGTTCTGCTGTAATGGCAGATAAGAGTACCAAGGCTGCACTCGATAAACATAAATTGCTTGCTTAGCCCCGTGGCATGTCCTAATTTTTGAAAAGTGTTATCCCAGCTATAGCTGTGATACATTATAAAGGCAGATACATTCTGAATTCTGATCATTTTGCTTGGCAGCAAAAATGTGACAGAAATTTTATATAATTTAACAATTAGAAATCTCACATTGGAAATAAACATTTCATGGTATATGGGTGACTACTGATTCAAATTCAATTTGTATTCCAGCAGTTAGAGATACTGAAACACTGCCAAGGACAATAGTTAAATATTTAGTATCTGAAATAAGTATGCTTAGAACAAATAGTTCGCTATTATTATTCTGGGCAGGCTGGATTCTCTGATCTCAGTCTGCATTTGATAACCAAGTTGTAAAGCACAGGTTATGTCATGTTGTCACACACCAAATTACCAAGTGTTGCTAATGCTCTGCTTGACAGAGGGCGGAACCTATCAAACTAGGAGTTAAAGGGCTGGGGAAAGTATTCATGAAATTATCTATTATTTTCTTAAGTGAAAATGTCAAAGCATAAATCGACTCATCAAAATACGGTAACATTTATATACCGCTATGAAGTTTAGAGTAATGATTAACTGAGTGCAGTGAGGACACATTAGAGGATCTCTTGTCCATTGTATTTGTCTTTTATCAGGCCATGATTTCTCATCGTTGGGCACTTGAAGGCTCTGTAAAAGTTTAAAAATCTTAGAAGGCTTCCTCAATGCAGTTAACAGTGTCTCTAACCTTGGAAAATGTCATATTATCTTGGATGATATTGATCTTCTCTGGATCTGTTTGGTTTACATATGTATTTATTTATTGTATTTATAAAGCGCTGGACATTAGTTTAGGTTACAGACAATATTTAGGGGTGACAAACAGCAAAATTACAATACCTGAATACAAGAAAGACCAGATCATGCAGCACAGTATGAGTACAAGGTAATGCTTAGTCACTGGAGGGGAGCATGGAGATTAGGCAAGTTAGGTTCACTCAGATGAATAGCATGGGTTCACAGTAATGGAGGTGCATGATCAGGTAGGACACAAAAGGAGGAGAACCCTGCCCAAAGGCTTACAATCTAGAGGGAGAGGTAAGGACACGAAAGGTAGGGGAGCAGAGTTCAGCTGTGGGTTTAGAGCACTTGTGAGAGGTAGTAGGCCACAGTGAAAAGGTGAGTTTTGAGGGCCTTCTTGAAGATGTTGAAGGAGGGGGGCTGCCCTAATGGGTGGAGGTAAGAAGTTCCATAGTGTTGGAGCAGCTCTTGAGAAGTCCTGGAGGCATGCATGGGACTGGGTGATGCAGGGGGTGGTTAGGCGAAGTTCATTGGAAGAGCGGAGTGAGCGGCTAGGTGTGTACTTCTGAGTAAGATTGTAAATGTAGGTTGGACAGGTTTTGTGGACAGATTTGTAGGTCAGACACAGTATCTTGAATCTGATTCTGGACTGGATAGGAAGCCAGTGGAGGGATTCAAGGAGGGGATCCGCCGTGGTGGAGCGATGGGAGCAGTGGATAATTCTGGCTGCCGCATTCATGATGGACTGCAGTGGGGCTGTTCGGGTCATAGGGAGACCATACAGAAGGGCATTACAGTAGTCAAGGCGGGAAATTATGAGGGCATGGATGAGGAGTTTGGTGGTGGCAGAGGTCAGGAAAGGGCGGATCTTGCAGGACTTTGTGACGTTTTAGATGTGAGGAGTGAAGGAGAGTGCGGAGTCCAGGGTGACACCCAGACAGCGGGCTTGAGAGGTAGGTTGAATGGTAGTGTGGTTAACAGTGACATGCACATCTGGGAGGTTCATGGATGGCTGGGGTGGGAAGATCATAAATTCAGTTTTGTCTAGATTTAGTTTCAGGAACCTAGTGGATATCCAGGAGGAGATGGCTGATAGGCAGGATACATATGGCTGTAGTCACTTTACTGCAGTTTAAGGGACTAAGCAATGTTGCAAGGGAATGCAAGAATGTTATTGGGATGGATGACACACTCTGCAAAATGTTCCATAACGCTAACAATAAAGGATTTCACCCATGTCCCTATATACAGCCAATAGGGAACAGCATGTACAATTTTGTCTTCTTTGACGTGTTAAAGAGTAGCCAGTTGACTAAAGTTTTCCTAACTCAACAATAGAAGTGAGTTTTAATGACACTAGACTAACTCTTTAAAATGAGAAGATATGTATTATTATTATTGATTTATAAAGAGCCAACATATTCCGTGGAGCTGTACAAAGTAAGAAACGAACATGGGGTACATAATAATACAAATGGAATACACCGATAAAAAAATACATAACTGGTGACAAAATACAGAATTGATACAAAATACAGAATTGGTATTGACAGTGACAAAAAGATATGTACAAGACATGTACAAAATAAGTGAGCCAGTCAAGCACTGTGTGTCCACATAACTGAAATATCAGTTTGGGGTGGGATAACCTGTTAACCTATAGATTGTAAACTTGCAAAGGCAGGGCCAGGGATCTCTGCCTAAAGTTTCTTGTTTCTGCTGTATTTTATCAAATGTACATGTACCAGTATTTCCGTATAGGACGAGCACCCATGTATGACACTTCACCAGTATATCCGGATCTTCACCCGGGGACGACACAGATCTCACAATGATTCAAGAATTAACTTAGATTGGCACTACTTCTTCAATAAAAAAATATATGATAAAATAGTTTAATGATAAGTGGCTTAAAAAAAAGGGTGTATAGCCCAAAACAGAAGTCTGTTGCTGCCCGCTTCTGTGAACATCAATTTATTGTTTCCATTTATCGTTAAACTGTTTTATCATATGGATTGAATAAAGAAGAGCTATTTTTTTTTTTTGAAGAAGTAGAGCCGATTTAACTTCATTCTTGAATTATTTAATGGTATTGGTGAAGTAAGTGAAGTATGGTCCGGTGTTGGTTGTGGAGCAGATATGATGGCATTAAACTAACAAATGTTGATCAAGGTAACGTTTAAAGAGAATCTGTACTGTCCGATTTGTACAATAAAAAACATACCAATCAAGTCACTGTGATCTCCTGGATCCCTCTTTGCCATTTACGCCGCTCCCCGCCGTGATCCTGGCTTGTAATCGCCAGTTTTAGGCAGTGTTTACAAACAGGAAGTGATGTTTGTGTGTGTATATATATATATATATATATATATATATATATATATATATATATATACATATATATATATATATATATATACATATATATATATATATATATATATATATATATATATATATATATATATATATATATATATATATATATATATATATCATGTTACAGTATACTACAAGTGTTTATTAGAGATGTAGAGATGGCTCGAACCTCCGATTTTAGGTTAGCGAACCTCGAACGCGTATTTCCCAAAAAGTTTGCGTTTGCGTTAACTTTGTGAACCACAGTAGACTTCAATGGGCAACAGAACTTTGAAAACTTCAAACATTAATTCTGGTCACAAAAGTGATGGAAAAGGTGTTTCAAGGGGTCTAACACCTGGAGGGGGGCATGGCAGAGTGGGATACACGCCAAAAGTTCCGGGAAAAAATCAGGATTTGACGCACAGCAGCGTTTTAAGGGCAGAAATCACATTGCAATGTTAAATTGGAGGCATAAAGTGCTTTAAAACATCTTGCATGTGTACAGTATACATCAATCAGGTAGTGTAATTAGTGTACTGCTTCACACTGACAGACCAACTCACTGTGTAACGCACCGCACACAGCTGTTTGTGTAGTGACGGCCGTGCTGGACTGGTGCACACCATGGCAAGATTGCAGGTGATGGTGGTTTTCAAGCGTATATGGTCGCCGGGCTGAGGTAGCTCAATGACAGATCAACAGTGACTGTCCAGCTGATCGAATTTGGTCTGTCCACAATGAAGCAATGACCTTATTATCTTGGGTGTACCCCCAACACACTCATTTAGCCGGCAGTCATTGCTTCATTGTGATACGCAAGCCCCTTCACCGCGGCAAGGTAATGATCACGAAGGGGAATTGACACATGTACATGCCTTTTGTTTTGTTGTTGCAGCCGCAGAACATTCAGAAAAATTAGGCAGGCATGTACACGCACCAGAAAACAATATTATAGGTTTTGCTAGCAGCGGCCTTAACAATTCAGGAATCCACCTGGAGTCCTGGACCCTGCTGGTGGTCGGCAGAGAAGGCAGTCAAGCGGCCTGCAGGCAGAGATGCTGTGTGGGGATTGACTTAGTCTTGGGGCAGGCAGTCACACGACATGCAGGCAGAGATGCTGTGGTAGGGAATGACTTAGTCTTCGGGCAGACCTGACCGTGCTTTGCAGACCACGTGGTCAGATGGACCCTTGACCCAATGCTGTGTGCCAGAGATGACACCACCTGCCTTTCAATATCACGGTACAGTTTGGGCATCGCCTTTTTTGAGAAATAGTTGCGGCCAGGTATCTTCCACTGTGGTATGTGGCTTTGCTTTTGTGTGCTGCTTTTCCTCAGGTGGTCATCCCATTGCAGTTTGTGCTTTGTCATCATGTGCCTTCATAAGGAAGTTGTCTTTACGCGGGTCTTGGTCTTTCCACGGCTCAATTTTTAGTAGCATAAAGTATAGATGGCATTGCTCTCATCTGAATCAGACACACACAACAATTTCCACACTGCTGAGCCCTGGGATGATGGCATTTTGATGGTGGCAAACGACTGAGTGTTAAGTGGGATGCCAGAATCAGAGCAGGAGGAGGAAGATATGTCACGGTTCTGTACGGAAGTCGGGGAAGATGAGGTGTTCTGTGTTAAATAGTCAACTACGTCCTGACAATCTTGGGGTTTGATGGCATGTGCCTTCAGAACACTGTACTTTGGTCCAGGGCCGCACAAAATCACGACAGCGCGTCCTCGAACAGACCTGCCAGGTGGCCTGCCTCTGGCTCTGCCTCTGCCTGTTTTGTCCATATTGGGGGTGATGAACTGAAAGGCATGCACTGACTTAACTAATACAATGTGCAGTCACACAGGTACAGTGAACAGGTATGCAGTGACTCGTATATAAAACTGTGTGCTGTCACACAGGTGCAGTGAACAGGTATGCACAGATTGGTATCAATTCAATGTACAGCTGTCACACACACACAGGTACCTTGAATGGGTATGCACGGACTGGTATTACAAATGTGCAGCTGTCACACACACAGGTACACTGAACAGGTATGCAGTGACTGGTATATAACACTGCATGCTGTCACGCAGGTGCAGTGAACATGAACAGGTATGCATGAACTGGTATTACAAATATGCAGCTGTCACACACACAGGTACACTGAACAGGTATGCAGTGACTGGTATTTAACACTGCGTGCTGTCACACACGTGCAATGAACATGAACAGGTATGCACGGACTGGTATTACAAATGTGAAGCTGTCACACACACAGGTACACTGAACAGGTATGCAGTGACTGGTATATAACACTGTGTGCTGTCACGCAGGTGCAGTGAACATGAACAGGTATGCACGGACTGGTATTACAAATGTGCAGCTGTCACACACACAGGTACACTGAACAGGTATGCAGTGACTGGTATATAACACTGCGTGCTGTCACACAAGTGCAGTGAACATGAACAGGTATGCACGGAGTGGTATTACAAATGTGTAGCTTTCACACACACAGGTACATTGAACAGGTATGCAGTGACTGTTATATTACACTGCGTGCTGTCATGCAGGTGCAGTGAACATGAACAGGTATGCACAGACTGGTATTACAAATGTGCAGCTGTCACACACAGGGGCAATGAAAAGGTAGGCACTGAATTTGCTGGGCCTGGCACAGTATAGCAATTAGCAAGGGCCAGCTGTGACTGACAGGGCTGTATATGGAAGTGTCAGTGGCCCACACAAAAAAAAAAAAAAAAACACATCACAAGAACATTAGTGTAACGATTGGTGTCAGCAAAACAGATTTTCTGATTATTGGTGATCTGCAGTATCACCAATAATACAGATGCTATACCTGATTATGTGGTGATCTGCAGAATCACCAATAATGCTAGTAAAGCCAGACACAGGACAACCAGTGTGAAATAGTGTTTGGTGCAACAGTAATGAGGAAGAGGAGATCTCCCGAGGAGCGGGTGACTCAGACAGTACTGCAGCCAGTGGACACCTGAGGAGCAGGGACCACTGACTGGGCTGCAAGGATGATCACCTGAATAGCAGGCGATTAAGACTATACTGCAGCCAGTGAACACCTGAGGAGCAGAGACCACTGACTGTGCTGCAAAGGATGATCACCTGAGGAGCAGGCGATTAAGACTCTACTGCAGCTAGTGGACACCTGAGGAGCAGGTGTTACAGACAGTGATGCAAAGGCTGATCACCTGAGGAGCAGGTGATTAAGACTATACTGCAGCTAGCGGACACCTGAGGAGCAGGGACCACTGACTGTGCTGCAAAGGATGATCACCTGAGGAGCAGGCGATTAAGACTCTACTGCAGCTAGCGGACAACTGAGGAGCAGGTGTTACAGACAGTGCTGCAGCTGAGCTTCACCTGAGGAGTAGGTGAAGGCTACTACAGATCCCTCACCCGTGGGCTTAGCCACTGGTGAGGACAGGAAGGTCAGAAAAGCAAAGTAGGCAACGTACGAACAGATAAAGTACCAAGACAGAAGGCTGATTCAGTGATAAGTTTAGGCAGAGTCGGCAACAGGAATCAGATGGGCAGAGGTACAGAATCAACAGGCAGGAGAATAGTCAAAGGAAGCAAAAGGTCATAACAGATAATAGAATGCAATTAGTACTTTAAGCTATCAACAGAATCTGGCTAAGTGTGGATCCCCAGCTCCAGCTTGTTCTAGCACACTTTGGGATCTGACTAGGGTCTGAGCGCTAACACGTTAGCATTCGCAACAGCAGGCACGGGGCAACTGACAGACTAGTACTATACATACAGAGATGCCCCGCAGTGCCGCCCCCATCACTCAGCCAATCCAAAGTACCGTTGGAGTCAGCTGACTTGGCAGATCAGCTGACTCCCCTTCTATTCGCATAAAGGTCCTGTCGCCTGGCGCGCGTGCACGTAGCCCTCAATCTATGTGCAATAGAAGGACCAGGCAGAGCAGCAGCATGTAACTGCACGGCAGAGGCCACCAGCTGATATACGGAGATAGCCGCCATGCCGCTTGCCTCTGCGGCGGTATCTCTGCTATCTATTACAATTAGCTCTCAGAAGAGCTGTTTTGGAGTGCTTTTTAGCAATAGGTATCAGCAAGGAGCAAGCTAACAAGCCTAACAGCGTAACTAAGCTTTCCCTATCTCGTCTACTATGTCTCTCCCTTCTCTCCCTAATATCTGAGCACACAGAGTGAGAACATGGCAGACACAGCTGCCTTTTATAAAGGGGGGAGGGCTCCAGGAGGGAGTGTAGCCTGATTGGCTACCATGTGTCTGCTGACTGTGATGTAGAGGGTCAAAGTTTAGCCCAATGAGGTAGTATGGGGGCGGGTCGAACTCGCATAAAGTTTGTGTTCGATCGCGAACGTGCAATGTTCGAGCAAATAAGTTTGCATGCGAACCGTTCGGGCCAGCTCTAGTTTTTATTACATAGTAAACTCCAGTCAGGGATTCTCAGTTTCTCAGCATGGGAAGCTCCCTTCCCCCTCAGACAAGCTGAAATTGAGAGAAGAGAGCTGTCTGTGACTAATAAATAAAGCACACACACAGAGCCTGCAGGGGGTGTGGAGGGGGCATGAATAACTTCTCCCTATCACAGCAGAGGCAGTGCATTCCTCTCTGGCTTGACAAGGCTTGACAAAGAAAAGAAGATTAGATATATTACAGAGACAGTGCAACTAGAAAAGGCTGCAGTAAGCCAGACCACATTAGAACAGGTACAGTATAGGAACTTATAGGATAGAAGAAATAAGGCTGAACATTTTGTTACAGAGTCTCTTTAAGGTTTTGAAAGCTTGCAATAAATCATGTACAGTTAGTAATTTAAGGCATTACCAGAATCAACGTTTGTTGGTTTGAGATCAGCATAACAGCATTATTGGTGACTTTGCAAACCACATATCAACCCTCCACTTTATATTTTGTATTATGTAAAGCGCTATATAAAATGTTGCTTCTATATAAATAGTTGTGATTAAAACTATAAGAAATAACGATATGCAAGAACACTGGAACATTGGAACATTTTGGGTGCTATAGTCTTGCACTTAAGTGCATCTCAATTAAATTACATCATCATCAAAAAGTAATTCAATTCAAAAAGTTAAAATCATATATTATATAGATTCATTACAGAGAGAGTGACATATTTCAAGTGCTACTTTTTTCATATTGCTGTTACTGGCCTAACTGTAATTAAAGCAAATCTGGGTGTTTTCAAAGGCAAAGATTTAGATACTTACCTCAGGAGAAGAGAGGCGTCTCCCATCTGACTCCATCACTCTGTTCCAGCTCTTGAACCAACAAAAATCCACAAAGCGTTCCCACTCTGTGCATGTGCAAAGGGCAAACCCACTCTGCTCTCTACTAGTGCTCTCTGCTGCTGAACCAGACTGAGACGTGAGTTCACCTCTAAGGGCAATTTTCACTTTTCAGTGCTCTACCTTTTCATTTTGCCAATAGCTTTATCACTACTTATCACAATAAAATGATCTATTTCTTGTTTTTTTTTCCACCACCAATTAGGATTTCTTTGGGTGGTACATTTTGCTAAGAATAATTTTATTGTAAATGCATTTTAATGGGAATAATAATAAAAAAAATGTATTTTTTCATGTATCAATATCAATTTTTTGGCCATTGTAGTTCTAAAATAAATCATGCTGCTGTGGCTAAAACCTACACATGTTATTGGCCCATTTGTCCTGGCTATTACAACATTTAAAATATGTCCCTAGTATAATGTATGACGACAATATTTTATTTGGAAATAAATGTGTATTTTTTCCATTTTGCATCTGTCACTAATTACAAGCCCTTATTTGCAAAAAATAACAGTAATATACCCTCTTGACATATATATTAATTATGTATTTTTTATTTTTTTTAAATGTCACTTTTAAAACAAAAAAGTGTTTTATTTTGGTAACTAAGAGTGGGGAAGTAGGAAGTTAATGGGTTATTTTATGTATTTTTATTTAATGGAACATATGTAGGTATAATTTTACTATTTGGCCACTAGATGTCCACCGACTTTCTTCCTAGTGTGTACTGTTTATTACATACATGTGTTACAGGAAGTAACGTGTGTATGCTTTACTTTCACGTTTATCAATGACCACCAGCATCTCATTAATGTCTGTGATCATTGATCACAGGCACTTAGATCAGTGAATAGGAACTGTGTTCCCCTTTACTGATCTGTATACTAACGTGCGGCAACAAACGATGACATGGTGAGGTGCGTATATCTACACCGCTAGAGCGGGAACAGTCCTCCCGCAGGGTGTAGATATACTATTGTAAATTCAATAAGTGGTTACATGCTCATGACACGTGCATGTGTTTTGGGTTTAAATAGGCAAGTGGATTGACAAACCATCAACCTAAAATACAGATTTTTTTGTACAATATGTATTCAAATTTTTTTGAGATAGGGAGTTTTGAGTTTTCATTTGTTATACACCATAATCAAAAAATGCAAAATAAATAAACACTTGTCATTTATGAGACTTGTGTGTAGCGAATCTGCAAAATACATTATTTTTCTTTTTGAATTGAATTACTGATGAATACATTTTTTGAGAATATTCTGATTTATTGAGATGCATCTATCTCATCTGGTCGATGTGCTCCTATTTGTCCATTAATTCAGTAAAGTTGTTATTAGATTTGGGTAATTGTTATTGTTAGGGTTAGATTATGTTAGGTGTAGATTAAGGGCCCATTTCCACTTGTGCGGTGTGAATCGCCGCGTTAAAAATTCGCATGTGGATGCGAATTTCACATGCGGGTTTTCATGCAAATTCGCATGGATGACGATGTATGCGAATTTAACCATGGCAGTGCTAGTGTGTTTTTCCATTGTTTCTATGTGAATTCGCGTGAAAATTTGCATGAAAATTCGTATACCCAAACCGCAGGCGAATTTCCTATTAAATACATTGTATGCAATTCGCATAGTGGTATGCGGCATGCGAATTCTGATGGCTCTGCCATGCGAATTTTTTCTGCACAGAAAACCGCAAAGGAATCCTGACAAGTGGAAACAGTCCCATTCACTTGTATTGCTATGCGAATTTGCATGCGAAAAACGCATGCGAATTCGCGATAGTGGAAATAGGCCCTAAAAGTTAGTGTTAGCTTCACAGTAGTTATGGAAGTAGTATTAGTTTAAGGAAGCAGGAGGATAACTACAGTGGAGCAGCCACTGCGATCGCAGGGGGGCCCAGAGCTGAAAGGGGGCCCCAACTACTACTTCATTCCCTCTGATAAAGGGATCTATCCTTCAGATCAGGTGTTTTTGAGGCTACACTTGTTATGAGAGTGAAGATTACACTTGTCTTATAACCCTTGCAAGATGGTCCCCCAGGCTCTGAGGGTCATAAGTGGTTGGCAAGGGAAAGGGTGTAAACATTTCTGGAGCTCCACCAAGTATAGTTATGCCCCTGTAAGAAAGGATTCAAATTTAAGGCAAAATATTGGAAGTCGGTGTCTGACCTTGAAATAGTGGCAGGCAGCTAAAATCAGTGTCAACACTGTGGCACCAAATACATGTGCATTTTTATGTAAAGGCCTGGGGAAGGGTGATTTGCTAAATAAATGTAAAGTTATGATGACAGAAAACAATATTGTTTTAACTACATAAAAAAAAGCCTTCCTGCTTCTCAAAATGTTATTAAAACCATTGTTCATAAGGCAATGTTCTCCATGGACCCTGCCTAGAGGATCCATAACAATGTGGGTATCCTGCAAAAGGGCAGTGGGAAAACCACCCCTCCCCTTGGCAGAGCAGCCAGTGATATGGACAAGTGCTCCTCCTGAGTTCTGGTGATAAGAGTAGTTGAGAGTGATCTTACTGGGGACTTCATAGAAAATTTAGAAGCCCCCCCCCCCACACACACACACACGCACGCACGCACACACACACACACACACACACACACACACACACAATATTAAGGGGAATTTTACTGCCATCCAGGAAAATTAAGAAATAAAAAAAAAAAAAAAAAAGCTTTCACTTTGGACCAGCTACCTATTAGCTGCACAGAGCATACACTGTCAGGAAAAATTTGTATGATTCTGTCATATTTTATTCTGGCAATACAGTGGAGTAGGACAGCATGCAAGTGAAAGTGTACATCACTTCCAGAATATATGTGCAAGTAGTCCGGTAATGCACTGCATGCAGCATGTCACTGTGCTGGGACCCACCTCACTGCGCTACACTGCGATAGCCCCATAGGACTATCACTACTCCTGCGATGGGATGCGTCAATTTAATGCAACACACCATGTCTAGACGTATGTAGTGTAAAAGCAGCCTTAGGGGAACCTTAAGTGACATGTGACATGATGAGATGGACATGTATATGTACAGTGGCAAGTATATAAATATCAGTCGGACAAAGTCAGACTATAGCATTATCCTAATAAAGAATTGCTGCCATAAAACACTTTCCTGGCAGAGAACAGCTTCTGTGAGCAGGGAATAGAAAAAAGGTAAGTAGTTTGTATATTTTAGCTCTCTGAGACACAAAAAGGCTGTGTCATTGAGCAGGAACAAAACAATAAATCTACTTTACGTTTTTAAACATACCATAAAAATGTGAGAGTATTAAAAAAATATTTTTTAGGAGTAGAAGGATAGATACAAATGTTAATCTCATTAGTTCATTTTCCCTTAAGGTTCACTTTAACCTCCCTGGCGGTAAGCCCGAGCTGAGCTCGGGCTATGCCGCGCAGGGGGAGATCTCAGCCCCTGGTGGGGCGATTTACATGATGTAAAGTGCTGTGCGCGCAGCCAGCACTTTGCTAGCCGCGCGCACAGCTTGATCGCCGCCGCTCTGCGGCGATCGGCCGCACGCAGCGGCTGAAGAGGCCCCCCCCGCCAGAGCCCTGCGCTGCCCGGATCAATGAGTTCCGGGCAGCGCTATGGGCTGGATCGGGTGTGCCTGACGTCAGGACGTCGGCTGACGTCCATGACGTCATCCCGATCGTCGCCATGGTGACAGGAGAAGCCAAACAGGGGAACGCGTTATATACGCGTTCCCCTGTTTGCTATAGATGCCGGCGACGATCGGACTAGAGGGCCACATGCGCCCTCTAGTGGTGTTTCATGTAGCTACCACTCTGGTAGCTTTACTTGAAACAAAAAAAAATAAATAAAAAAAAAGGATTTTTTCAATTTGGAAAAAAAAATTAACCGCCAGGGAGGTTAAAACAGAAATCAGCACATGCTTGAGCTACTTTTTAGTATAAGCATAGAGTAACAGCTTCAGCTTGTATTTTTTTTCACACTGAGGTTTATATCCCAACGAAAGTCTATCCCAACGACAAGCCCTGGTTCAACGACAGGCTCCGCCGGCTTCGGAAACGCAAAGAGGAAGCGCACAGGTCGGGCTCTTCAGAGGAATTCAGAGAAGCCAGGCACGCCCTGAAAAGAGAACTGCGTTTGGCAAAAAGGGCCTACGCCGAAAAGCTGGGGCTCTGCCTCCAGTCGACCAACACACGGGAGGTATGGAAGGGCCTGAGAGCAGCCACGAACTTCAAACCGGCTCCCCAAACGGTGACCCCTAGCCCCCGACTGGCGGAGGAGCTCAATGAGTTCTACTGCAGGTTCGAGAAACTTCCCAACCAGCCCGCGAGCCAAACATCTCCGACCCCCCCCCCCCTCGGGTGAACTCGTCGCCCTGGCACCGGGTGCTGTTCAGGAACCAGAGGTACTCCGGCACCTCCGCAAGCTGAACCCCAGGAAATCTTCTGGCCCTGACGGTGTGTCGTCCATCTGCTTGCGTACCTGTGCCGATCAGCTAGCCCCTGTGCTCACCTCCTTATTTAAGCAGTCATTATCTGGTGGTACAGTCCCCTCCTGTTTTAAGAGGTCTAAAATTGTACCGGTCCCAAAGAAAACAGGCAGTACTGAGCTAAAT
Organism: Hyperolius riggenbachi; assembly: GCF_040937935.1. Classification (NCBI taxonomy): domain Eukaryota; kingdom Metazoa; phylum Chordata; class Amphibia; order Anura; family Hyperoliidae; genus Hyperolius; species Hyperolius riggenbachi. The sequence goes on from NC_090653.1 coordinate 144,987,539, forward strand.
AACTTCCGACCAGTGGCCCTAACCTCAAATATCATGAAGCTCCTCGAGCGGCTGGTCCTTGCCCACCTGAAGAGGTCCACGGACTCCCTTTTAGACCCACTCCAATTTGCCTATAGGACTAACCGATCCGTGGAGGACGCCATCAATGTCAGCATGGCTCACATCACTGAGCACCTGGACAGCCCCGCCTCCTATGCTAGGATCCTGTTCCTAGACTTTAGCTCAGCGTTCAACACGATCTGCCCAGACATTCTGATCACCAATCTGACGCAGCTCGGAATTGATCCTTCTCTCCGAGCATGGATCAAGGACTTCCTGACTAACAGAACGCAACAGGTGAAGCCTGGCAACTACTACTCCAGCGTCCGGACCACAAACACAGGGGCCCCACAAGGCTGTGTTTTGTCACCTCTGCTGTTCTCCCTCTATACCAACAACTGCATCTCATCCGCTGAATCTGTGAAGGTCATCAAGTTTGCAGACGACACCACCATCATCGGCCTTATTGGTAGCAACGGGGAGCATGAGTACCGCAGTGAAGTCGAGAGAATATGCAAATGGTGCAGCGACAACAACCTGGTCCTCAACACAGCAAAGACGTTGAACTAGTCGTTGACTTCAGGAGAAACCCTCCCCCCCTCCCACCTGTCCTCATTGGAGGGACAGAAGTCTCTAAGGTATCATCGGTTCGGTTCCTCGGCACGACTCTCACTAACAACCTGAAATGGGGGCTTAACACCACCAAAATTCAGAAGAAATCCCAGCAGCGGTTGTTCTTCCTGCGCCAACTGAAGAGATTTGGCATGCCCAGGGAGCTGCTGACCGGCTTCTATACCGCCACCACAGAATGTATCCTCTGCTCCTCTGTAATTGTCTGGTATGCGGGCGCAAAGGCCAGCGACAAACAGAAACTGCAGAGAGTCATAACTGACGCAGAGAAGATCATCGGCTCTCCTCTTCCTCCTCTTTATCTCCTCCACTCTTCTAGGATGAGAAAGAGGGCAACCATGATCTCCCGCGACCCCTCCCACCCAGGCAGCCACTACTTCAGGCTCCTCCCATTGGGCCGCCGCTACAGGACTTTACCATCCAAAACTACTAGGCGGAAGAACACCTTCTTCCCCCAGGCTGTTCGGCTACTGAACTCTAACCTTCCCAGGCCCGGCCTGAATCTCTAACTGCTGGGTCGGTCAGCCGATTCCTGCCTCTGCCTGCCCAGGTTCTTTATCAGTAAAGGGACTGTGGACGTTTTAGTGCACCTATTATTACCTGACTGCCGTGCACAGCAGTGAAATAGCCAGTACGGTCCTGACCACTGCATTTCTATCTTTGTATTTGTATTTGTATGCGTTTTGCGTCTGTCCTTCTCTGTCTGTCTTTACACTGCCTATGCCATGTGTACCACAAATAATTCCGATTACAGCTCTTGCTGTACTTGGCGAAATAAAACTGATTCTGATTCTGATTCTATATGCCAACATCTTTAATTAGGCTAAAACCAGTCATGCGTGCAGTAATGCTGCGCATACACGACACGTTTATGCGCCATCGGCGTGTCACCGCTTGTCTGCGCGGATCGATTCCCGCTCGTCCCCGTGGGCACTTCCTTCTCATCGCTTATCAGTGCTTCGTTTTTGCCTATTGTCCGCCCGCAGGGATTGAGCCGAGAATCGGACATGTCGGAAATTATCAATCGAGCCATCAGTGGCTCGATTGATAAGAAGAATCTGGGCCGTGTATGCCCAGCATAACACTTTAAACTGTGTTGCATAATACTAACTATTCTTAACAACAAAACCACCCTCACACTAACTTTATTTCTACAATGTATGTTTTATGAAGGTAAATTCAATGATTTAGATCTATCAGGCCGTTTTCATTACAACTTTCAGTGGTATGCAACTGCTGTATGATCAGCAAAAGCTTGGTATACAGAGGCGCCAGAGTAGAGTTAAACGTTTTAAAAACCGTTTAAAAGCAGAGGGGGATGTTAGGGTGGACTTACCTCCCTCTTACAAAAAAGAAAACTCACTCGAGTCTCGATAAAACAGAATTGACAAATAATTTATTCAACTCCACAAATGCAACGCGTTTCGCGGGCGTGACCCCGCTTCCTCAGGCAAAAATGGGAGCACAACTCAGTGGGTCAAGCAGTAGGTTTGAGCGCCTCTGTCCTACTGCTTGACCCACTCATTTTACCTGACAATACTGCACCATATTGGGCTCTCGATTCTCTTCTTGTTTTTAAGCAAACTGCTGTATGATGTTTCTCTATGATGATAGACTTCAACATATCTATGTTTAATCAAATATGCATAAGCAGTCATATAATTAGAACTGTTCATAGACTCCAAGCCACAAAGTCTGGATTTCAGAAAGAAATTAATATCTCTCACACCTGACAGAATGTCAAATTGACCCTTCTTTCATAACTGATGCTTTGTTTACTTTTCTACAAATGTCAACATTTAGCAAACACTTCACATCAGTGCACAACATAAGTGGCAATTGAGCACACCAAAATCGTAATTGTTTATGGATTTCTTGATCTCCAAGCTGATTTCTATCTTTTTCTCACTTATAAGTTTAACTATAGCTTTTCTGGTTCTCTTAAAGTCCAGACTTCCAAATTACATTATTTTCCTGTATCAAAAAGTATCATTTTTTTCCCTGCTACAACAGCACATACTGCACTTGAAAACACAGTCCAAAGCTTTACAGTATTTTTTTTCTGTAAATATTTTTAGGTTTTTTTTTATTTATTTATTTAAAAATGTCTGGATACATGGGGCTTGATTCACAAAGCGGTGCTAACCTACTTAGCACGTCTAAAGTCTTTAGACGCGCTAACCAGGGTGCTAAGTAGGTTAGCACCGGATTTCTCAATCAGATCGCGCGCTAACTTTGCGCGCGCAAAGTTTTACGCGCGCTAAGTCCCATAGGCTTTAATGGGCACTTCGCGCGGAGCGCCCTGCGCTCTGTGCAGTACGCGCGTAAAGTTTTACGCGCATAAAGTTTTGCGCGCGTAAAGTTTTATGCGCGAAAAGCTTGTTTAGACGTGCTAAGGGGGTTTTCACAGGCGTGCTAACAGTTAGCACCGCTTTGTGAATCAAGCCCATGGAATGTTATTGGTTCTGATTCCAAGCAAAGATGCTCATTAATGCTGTCAAAAATTGTCCATGAGACCTTAAGAGGTACCAATTTGCCAGGTGGCCATTTCGGGACATTTTAGAGACCTAGGTGAGGCAGTACATTGTGTTGGTTTGCAGAATATTGGAACAATTAATAAAGAATGAAACTATAAAAATTGCAAGCTTAATTAGAATATTAACTATGGTACATCTACCGCACCAATGTCAAGCTAATCCTTCATATGTAGGGATGGTCAATAAGATGCAAAGAGTTGATGCAGAGTTATGCAAATAGTGTATGCAAATTTATGTAGCTTGAAACCAGACCAATCGATTTCTACTTGTTGGGATATGATTGGTCCATCTTCAAGCAGAATAAATATGCATACAATGTTTTAAAAATCCAGCATCAACTAGGAATTATTTGCATCTAATTGACCATCCCTGTTCATGTGCTAAAACCAGACTGGTTTTCATAAACAAATGATCTGGCAAAATGCTGTAACATACAGCAAATATTTGCCCTAAATGTAAATCACAATTCCATTTCACTCCTTCCATCATGTAACCAACAATTATGTACAATAATTTCCAAGAGCATGTCATATTTACCATGTTTTCAGGCTCTGCATCAGCAGGCAATGCCCAAATTGGCCGCAAAGATTGCCTATACCTAGAAATGAACAACAGGCTCAGCAGGTCCTAAAGAAGTTAGAAAAAAATTGAAGGCTATGCAAAACCTATCTCTACTGATAGCATGTCATCTTCTGTTTATTACTACTCAGCCATCCTGCTGCCAGTATTATTGTAAGGTGCATGTACGGACGTCATATGTTCCAGTGTACAGTATGTCAGCTAACAGGAGGTCCCTGATTAGTGTTGATCGAACAGTGGTCGACACTATTCGTTATTTTTCCGAATAATGGGCCATTCGGGTTCGAGTCGAACACAGCCAAACACTGCATGGTGTTCGTGACGATGCTCGGCCACGCTGCTCGAACTCCTCCCCCCTACTGTGATTGGCCGAGCATGCATCGAACTTGGCCGAGCGTGCACCGAACGTGGCCGAGCGGTCACCCAGACGCGCGGCTCGCGCTGTGTTTGGCCGAGCGGGTCACGTGGTTTGGGACTATAAATACCCAAACGTGCGTTATCGACGCCATTTGCTTTGGGGTTTAGCTTTGGGTAGGTAGGAGGGAGCGTCAGTGTAGTGCACTTCCAGCCAGGCCAGCCGCAGGTCCCTGGCCCCCAGCCTCACCGCTGACAGTAGCACCCACAGGGCCTCTGCCTCACACAGCACTGCTGCAGGCCTGCAGCCACAGAGGACATAGCCTCTGCCTCACCGCTGACAGCAGCACCCAGCCACCCACAGAGCCCCTGCCTCACCACTGCTAGCCAGGCCAGACAGGCAAGCAAGCCACAGGGCCCTATCCTCACCGCTGACAGCACCCACAGGGCCTCTGACTCACCACTGCCAGCAGGCACTGCCAGCAGCAGTGTTGTACCAAAAGACAGTACTTTCAGTGGCAGGTGGGACAGTTGTCTCCAAAAAAACACACTGTATTGCAATTAATTTTGTCTTAGTGTTGCACCAAAAGACAGTACTTTCAGTGGCAGCTAGGATCAGTTGTCTCTAAAAAACACACTGTATTGCAATTAATTTTGTCTTAGTGTTGCACCAAAAGACAGTACTTTCAGTGGCAGCTGGGATCAGTTGTCTCCAAAAAACACACTGTATTGCAATTCATTTTGTCTTAGTGTTGCACCAAAAGACAGTACTGTCAGTGGCAGCTGGGATCAGTTGTCTCCAAAAAAACACACTTTATTGCAATTAATTTTGTCTTAGTGTTGAACCAAAAACAGTAATTTCAGTGCCAGGTCCCATTTTCAGGAATTTCTCATGTCTATTACATTTATCACTGCATCGCGACAAAATGCATTGCTTTACGCATGCATGTTGTCCTCAGGCAAGGCCTGGGTTGTGTCACAAAGCGTGGCCTTGCTCTCCTGTACCTCCTCTTCCATCCTGTGTACTGGGTTAGCGTTGCTGGTCAAATTGGTACTACAACTGCTTTTCAGGATCTCATTTGCCCCCCCCCCCCCCCCACCACCACCACCACCACCACCACACACACACACTATTTCCAAGCCATTTTGCAGAAGTTTCCCTCATTTTTTGTGGTTTTTCTGGCCTGCAGGAATATTCGGGTCCCTATTGACTTCCATTATGTTAGGAATACGGGACGAATATGCTGAATATCTGGACGATGTTCGGCCGAACCGAACCCGAATATCTGGATGTTCAATGACACTATCCCTGATAGAGATGGCCGAACGGTTCGCCGGCGAACGGTTCCAGGTGAACTTCTGCTGGTTTGCATTCGCCATGTAACGCAAACTTTTCCGGAAGTTCGGTTCACCCCCATAGTGCACCATTAGGGTCAACTTGAACCCTGTACATCACAGTCAGCAGGCACATTGTAGCCAATTAGGCTACACTCTCTCCTGGAGCCACTTCCCCCTTATAAAAGGCAGGCAGCGCTGGCCATTACACTCACTCGTGTGCCTGCATTAATTAGTGAAGAGACATCTGCTGGCAGACTCTCATAGGGAAAGATAAGTTAGGCTCTTGTAGGCTTGTTAGCTTGATCCTGGCTAATTGTTATTGCTAAAATAGCGCCCCTCAACAGCTTTTTTGAGAGCTAATGTTCTCCTGATGTGTTTTTTTTTTTGTGTTGCCCACTGACACTGCATTATACAGCCCTATCTGTTGCAGCTGGACCTCGGTAATTGCTATTACTGTGCCAGCCAGGCCCTGCCTAACTATCAATACTGGGACACCTACCTATGCCTACCTAACTACTGGGACACCTACTTACCTATACAGGGACACCTACCTATGCCTACCTACCTATACTAGGGCACCTACCTATGCCTACTGACCTATACTGGGTCTCCTACCTATGCCTAGCTAACTACTGGGGCACCTACCTATGCCTATCTACCTATACTGGGACACCTGCCTATGCCTACCTACCTATACTGGGGCTCCTACATATGCCTAGCTAACTACTGGTACTCCTACCTATGCCTAGCTAAACTACTGGGGTATCTACCTATGCCTATCTACCTATACTGGGGCACCTACCTATGCCTACCTATCTATACTGGGACACCTACCCATGCCTAGCTAACTACTGGGGTACCTACCTATGCCTATCTACCTATACTGGGACACCTACCTATGCCTACCTACCTATACTGGGACTCCTACCTATGCCTAGCTAACTACTGGTACTCCTACCTTTGCCTAGTTAACTACTGGGGCACCTACCTATGCCTATTTACCTATACTGGAACACCTACCTATGCCTACCTACCTATACTGGGTCTCCTACCTATGCCTAGCTAACTACTGGGGCACCTACCTATGCCTATCTACCTATACTGGGAAACCTACCTATGCCTACCTATCTATACTTGGACTCCTACCTATGCCTAGCTAACTACTGGGACCCCTACCTATGCCTAGCTAACTACTGGGGGACCTACCTATGCCTATCTACCTATACTGGGACACCTACCTATGCCTACCTACCTATACTGGGACTCCTACCTATGCCTATCTAACTACTGGGGCACCTACCTATGCCTATCTACCTATACTGGGGCACCTACCTATGCCTACCTACCTATACTGGGACTCCTACCTATGCCTAGCTAACTACTGGGACACCTACCTATGCCTAGCTAACTACTGGGCACCTAACTATGCCTATACCCATACTGGGACTCCTACCTATGCCTAGCTAACTACTGGGACTCCTACCTATGCCTAGCTAACTACTGGGACACCTACCTATGCCTACCTACCTATACTGGGACTCCTACCTATGCCTAGCTAACTACTGGGACTCCTACCTATGCCTAGCTAACTACTGGGCACCTACCTATGCCTATCTACCTATACTGGGACTCAAAACTATGCCTAGCTAACTACTGGGACTCCTACCTATGCATTGCTAACTACTGGGGCACCTACCTATGCCTATCTACCTATACTGGGACACCTACCTATGCCTACCTACCTATACTGGGACTCCTACCTATGCCTAGCTAACTACTGGGGCACCTACCTATGCCTATTTACCTATACTGGGACACCAACCTATGCCTACCTACCTTTACTGGGACTCCTACCTATGCCTAGCTAACTACTGGGGCACCTACCTATGCCTATCTACCTATACTGTGACACTTACCTATGCCTACCTATCTATACTGGGACTCCTACCTATGCCTAGCTAACTACTGGGACACCTACCTATTCCTATCTACCTATACTGGGACACCTACCTGTGCCTACCTACCTATACTGGGACACCTACCTATGCCTACCTACCTATACTGGGTCTCCTACCTATGCCTAGATAACTACTGGGACACCTACCTATGCCCACCTACCTATACTGGGACTCCTACCTATGCCTAGCTAACTACTGGGACTCCTACCTATGCCTAGCTAACTACTGGGGCACCTACCTATGCCTATCTACCTATACTGGGACACCTACCTATGCCTACCTACCTATACTGGGGCACCTACCTATGCCTATCTAGCTATACTGGGGCACCTACCTATGTCTACCTACATACTAGAAGATAATAAGGTCATTGCTTCATTGTGGACAGACCAAATTTGATCAGCTGTACAGTCACTGTTGTTCTATCATTGAGCTACCACAGCCCGGCGACCATATGGGCTTGAAAACTGCCACGGCCTGCACTCTCGCCATGGTGCGCACCAGTCCAGCACGGCCGTCACTACGCAAACAGCTGTTTGCGCGGTGCGTTACACAGTGCATTTGGTGTGTCAGTGTCAGGGGCGCCTCAAGCCATTTTGTCACTCCAGGCGAGAAAACCTGTGGCACCCCCCCCCCCCCCCATGAAAATAATCGTAATGTGGCAGTGTTTCACCAAAAAATAATCGTGATGCGGCAGCGTTTCACCAGAAAATACACGTATTGCGGAAGCGGTTCATCAGAAAATAACCGTAATGCGGCAGCGTTTCACCAGAAATTACACTTATTGTGGCAGCGTTTCACCAGAAAATACATAATGCAGCAGCGTTTCACCAGAAAATGCACAATGCGGACAGCTTTTTACCAGAAAATACACAACACAGCAGCGTTTCACCAGAAAATACACAATGCGGGTGACAGAAGATGGCAAAGGGGGATGTAAAGAGGCAAAGGGAGACAGAAGGAGGCAGAGGGGGACAGACAGAGCCACAGGGAGACAGAAGAAGACACAAATGGGCTCAGAAGGAGGTACAGAGGAAGGTGCAGGGGACAGGTGGCACATGGGTACTAAAAAGGCATATGGAGACAGAATGAGGCACAAAGGGAGACAGAAGGAGGCACATGAGGACAGAAGGAGGCAGAGTGAGACTGAAGGAGGAATAGGGGGCAGAGGTAGCACAGGGGGACAAAGAGAGGCACAAGAGGACATAAGGGGCTTGATTCACAAAGCGGTGCAAACACTTTGCACGCCTGTGAAAACCCCTTTATCACGCCTAAACTCAGTTTAGGCATGATAAGAAGAAACTCGCACGAATTTTCCGCGCGCAAAGTGTTGCGCACGCGCGCGCGCAGCGCCCCCGCTTCGCGCGAAGCTCCCATTAAGCCCTATGGGACTTTGCGCGCGCGCGTACGTGCGGAAACTTCGCGCGAGTTAGAGCACAAAGCGGTGATAACTTTGCTGGTGCAAAGGTTATCACGCCTAAAGTCTTTTACTCGTGATAACTGAGTTATCACCACTTTGTGAATCGAGCCCAAGGAGGCACAGGGGGACAGAAGGAGGCAGAGGTGGCACAGGGGGACTGAAGGAGGCACAAGGTGACAGAAGGGGGCACAAAAGGGGGGGGGGGGAGAGGATGTACAAGGCACAGAGGGACACAGTGGCAGCTGACTGCAACTTACGTTAAGCAAATGCATTAGAAGCAAGTAATAGAACACCCGTAGCGGCGGGGCTTCGTCCAGGGGCGTGGCTTCATCCAGGGGGCATGGTTCAATCTAGCAACATGGCGCCCCCCTGGACCAATGACACTCCAGGCAATGGCCTGTACTGCCTATGCCTAGAGGCTCCCCTGGTCAGTGTGAAGCAGTACTCTAATTACACTCCCTGATTGATGTATATACATGCAAGGGGCCTGATTCACAAAGCGGTGCTAACAGTTAGCACGCTGGTGAAAAGCCCTTTATCACGCCTAAACTCAGTTTAGGCATGATAAGTTTAGGTGTGATAAGTTTAGGCACGATAAGTTTAGGTGTGATAAGTTTAGGCATGATAAGTTTAAGCACCAACTGCGTTAGTACCGCAGTGCACAGCTGATCAAAAGTTTTGCGCTAACAAAGTCTGGTGCACTTTGCATAGAGTTTAATGGCGCTGCTTTGTGTGCGGGACTTTGCACGCTATCTACAGTTATCTAAACTTAGCATGCCTAAACTTATCACACCTAAACTTATCACACCTAAACTTATCACGCCTAAACTGGCTTTTCACCAGCGTGGTGCAATGGTTATCACGCCTAAAGTCTCTAACTGGGTTAGCACCGCTTTGTGAATCGAGCCCAAGATGTTTTAAAGCACTTTAGGCCTGCAATTTGGCATTCAATGTGATTTCTGCCCTTTAAACACTGCTTTGCGTCAAATCCAGATTTTTCCCCGGGACTTTTGGCGGCTATCCCACTCATCCATGCAAATACTCAGATGTTAGACCCCTTGAATCATCTTTTCCATCACTTTTGTGGCCAGTGTAAGTGTTTCTAGTTTTCAAAGTTCGCCTCCCCATTGAAGTCTATTGCAGTTCGCGAAAGTTCACGCGAACCAAACCTTTCGCGGAAGTTTGCGAACCCGGTTCGCGAACCGAAAATCGGAGGTTCGGGCCATCTCTAGTCCCTGACAGTGTTGCTGAAATCTGTCTGAATTTGCGTTGAGGGCTGTTCTGCTGAACTGGACCCAACATTTAGGGTTCTGTTCCTCAATCAAACCCCATTTAAATTAATGGGGGAAAACATCTGATAATTTATTGGATCATTTTATACAGCTTCAAAGGACAACCTGGTAAAGACACTTACTAATGCTGGACATGCTGTCACACTGAGACTCGTTTTATAGGAATTTGCACATTGGTAGTGTATACTTTTCTCTTTTGTGTCCTCCAACAAAGGCAGAATGCTCTTGGAAGAGTGGTCCTGGAAAACTAGCCTTACCTTAAATCAAAAACCAGAGATTTGTCTTCATCAAAAAATAAAGCTTTGGTCCATTTGCGTAATGTTTATTTTATGTATTTTTGGGTATGTGTGTGTATAGTATGTATACATGTGCTCTCAGTCTTGCTCACCTGCTGCTGGAATAAATGGAACGTGGTGAATGTCCAGTGCTTGCCATCGAGTGCATTTCTGCAGATTCTGAATGAAATTAAAACTGCATGTTCTGTTATGTGAGGTTTTAGGTACAGTATATGTACTGTAAATATATACATATATATATATATATATATATATATATATATATATATATATATATATATATATATATATATATATATATATATGTTATGGCCAGAACCTGAAGTGAAGCCACTTCGCGTTCTGGCCGGTCACTTCGGGTTCTGGCGGCCAATGTGCGAAGTGGCCGCTGCGCTGCGGCCAATGTTAGAAATGGAATGATTCCTGTGATGATTAATGTATTTTCTGGCCGTCTCTGGCCAAATGTAGCAAAAGTTAGTTAATTTAATGAAATGAAGCAGGCGGCAATGTAACGGGTGAAGCCGGCTGCTTCCGTTCTCTCTCCTCCCTCCTGCCTCCTCTCCTCCCCAATACTACCAGCCGGGGGGGCACACACATGCATGTCCCCCAGAGTCGTTCATTGCGACAGGCAATCCTGCCGTTCCTGCAAAGCAGGTGCTGGCAGAAGCGATGTCTGCAGCCTCCCCGCTCTGCTTCCCTGCAGCCACGAATGACTCTGGGGGGACACGCGTGTCCCCCCTGGCTGCCCATGGGAGAGAGAGAGAGGGGCAGGGGGAGGAGAGAGAGCTGAAACCGGCAGCTTCATCCGTTACATTGCCGCCAGCTTCATTTGCTACATTTGGCCAGAGACGGCCAGAAAATACATTCATCTTCACAGGAATCATTCCATTTCTAACATTGGCCGCAGCACAGTGGCCACTTTGCACATTGACCAGCAGAACCCGCAGTGGCCGGCCAGAACGCGAAGTGACCGCCACACTTCGGGTTCTGGCCGTAACATATATATATATATATATATATATATATATATATATATATATATATATATATAAATATATATATACATATATACATATACATATGTTTCAGCCAGAATCCAAAGTCTGGCCACTGGCCCGAAGTCTGGCCGGCCAAAATGCGAAGTGGCCATCTCACTGTGGCCAATGTTAGAAATGAATGTATTCCTGTTGGTCAATGTGAGGAATGAATGCATTCTTGTCGGGCTCCTGACGGCAGTATTCCTGTGCTCCTCGGCTCTTGTTCCCCCTCACCTATTTCCCTCTGACAGCCAGGGACACACATATGTATCCAAAGTCATTTGTCACTGCAGGGATTTGTTCCGTTCATTCCTGCAGAGTGGATGCCTGCAGAAGCATTGTCTGCAGCATTCCCGCTCTACTTTCCTGCAGCCACGAACGACTCTTGTGTGTATGTGTGCCCCCGGCTGTCAGAGGGAAATAGGAGGGGGGCAGGAGGAGAAGCAAGGAGCCACCAGAAATCCATTAATTGGACGGCTTTTGCAGGGAGGAGAGGATGGTGCACAGCGGGCGGAGGATAAGAGAGCACACGACGCCGGGGAGCGATGCGCTGGCAGGGGAATGCATTCATTTCTCACATTGGCCGACAGGAATACATTAATTTCTAACATTGGCCACAGTGAGACAGTCACTTCACATTTTGGCCAGCCAGAACCCAAAGTGGCCAGACTTCGGGTTCTGGCCATAACATATACATATATTACTTTTACCATTCAGTAGAGATGGCCCAAACGGTTCGAACACAAACTTATTTGCGCTAACTTTGGTGGTTCGCATTCGCGGTGAACTGCAAACTTTATGCGAGTTCGACCAGCCCCCTATACTACATCATTAGGCTCAACTTTGAAGCTCTACATCACAGTCAGCAGACACAAGGCAGCCAATCAAGCTACACTCCCTCCTGGAGCCCCCCTCCCCCCCATAAAAAGCAGCTGCGTTGGCCATTTTCTCACTCTGTGTGCTGAGTAGTTAGTGAGAGAAGGGAGAGAGGTTGCTGGATGCTGCTGCAGAGAGCTTAGGGAAAGCTTAGTTAGGCTGTTGTTAGGCTTGTTAGCTTGCTCCTTGCTGATACTTATTGCTAAGAAGCACCCCACAACAGCTCTTTTCAGAGATAATGTTCTTTTGATGTGTTTTTTTTGTGTGTGTGGCCCACTGACACTTGCATTTACAGCCCTGTAGTCGCAGCAGTCCCTTGGTAATTGCTATACTGTGCAAGGCCCAGCACATTCAGTGACCACCTTTTCCCTGCAACTGTGTGTGACGGCTACACATTTGTAATACCAGTCACTGCATATCTGTTCATGTTTTACTGCACCTGCATGACAGCAGCACGCAGTGTTATATATACCAGTCACTGCATACCTGTTCATGGTACCTGTGTGTGTGATAGCTGTACATTTGTAATACCAGTCATTGCATACCTGTTCATGTTTACTGCACCTGCATGACGGCAGCACGCAGTGTTAGATATAGCAGTCACTGCATAACTGTTCACGGTACCTGTGTGTGTGACAGCTGCACATTTGTAATACCAGTCACTGCATACCTGTTCACTGCACCTGTGTGACAGCACGCAGTGTTATATATACCAGTCACTGCATAACTATTCACTTTACCTGTGAGTCTGACAACTGCACATGTGTAATACCAGTCACTGCATACCTGTTCACTGCACCTGCGTGACAGCACGCAGTGTTATACAGTGGTGTGAAAAACTATTTGCCCCCTTCCTGATTTCTTATTCTTTTGCATGTTTGTCACACTTAAATGTTTCTGCTCATCAAAAACCGTTAACTATTAGTCAAAGATAACATAATTGAACACAAAATACAGTTTTAAATGAAAACCTACATGGCCCTGTGTGAAAAAGAAATTGCCCCCTGAACCTAATAACTGGTTGGGCCACCCTTAGCAGCAATAACTGCAATCAAGCGTTTGCGATAACTTGCAACAAGTCTTTTACAGTGCTCTGGAGGATTTTTGGCCCACTCATCTTTGCAGAATTGTTGTAATTCAGCTTTATTTGAGGATTTTCTAGCATGAACCTCCTTTTTAAGGTCATGCCACAACATCTCAATAGGATTCAGGTCAGGACTTTGACTAGGCCACTCCAAAGTCTTCATTTTGTTTTTCTTCAGCCATTCAGAGGTGGATTCGCTGGTGTGTTTTGGGTCATTGTCCTGAGCAGCACCCATGATCGCTTCAGCTTGAGTTGACGAACAGATGGACGGACATTCTCCTTCAGGATTTTTTGGTAGACAGTAGAATTCATGGTTCCATCTATCACAGCAAGCCTTCCAGGTCCTGAAGCAGCAAAACAACCCCAGACCATCACACTACCACCACCATATATTACTGTTGGTATGATGTTCTTTTGCTGAAATGCTGTGTTACTTCTACGCCAGATGTAACAGGACACGCACCTTCCAAAAAGTTCAACTTTTTTCTCGTCGGTCCACAAGGTATTTTCCCAAAAGTCTTGGCAATCATTGAGATGTTTTTTTAGCAAAATTGAGACGAGCCTTAATGCTCTTTTTGCTTAAAAGTGGTTTGCGCCTTGGATATCTGCCATGCAGCCCGTTTTTGCCCAGTCTCTTTCTTATGGTGGAGTCATGAACACTGACCTTAATTGAGGAAAGTGAGGCCTGCAGTTCTTTAGATGTTGTCCTGGGGTCTTTTGTGGCCTCTCGGATGAGTTTTCTCTGGGCTCTTGGGGTAATTTTGGTCGGCCGGCCACTCCTGGGAAGGTTCATCACTGTTCCATGTTTTTGCCATTTGTGGATAATGGCTCTCACTGTGGTTCGCTGGAATCCCAAAGCTTTAGAAATGGCTTTATAATCTTTATCAGACTGATAGATCTCAATTACAGTACTTTTGTTCTCATTTGTTCCTGAATTTCTTTGGATCTTGGCATGATGTCTAGCTTTTGAGGTGCTTTTGGTCTACTTCTCTGTGTCAGATAGCGCCTATTTAAGTGATTTCTTGATTGAAACAGGTGTGGCAGTAATCAGGCCTAGGGGTGACTACAGAAATTGAACTCAGGTGTGATAAACCACAGTTAAGTTATTTTTTTTAACAAGGGGGGCAATCACTTTTTCACACAGGGCCATGTAGATTTGGAGTTTTTTTCTCACTAAATAATAAAAACCATCATTTAAAACTGCATTTTGTGTTCAATTATGTTATCTTTGACTAATAGTTAACGTTTTTTGATGAGTAGAAACATTTAAGTGTGACAAACATGCAAAAGAATAAGAAATCAGGAAGGGGGCAAATAGTTTTTCACACCACTGTATATACCAGTCACTGCATAACTATTCACTTTACCTGTGTGTCTGACAGCTGCACATTTGTAATACCAGTCACTGCATACCTGTTCACGCCACCTGCGTGACAGCACGAAGTGTTATATATACCAGTCACTGCATAACTGTTCACTTTACCTGTGTGTCTGACAGCTGAAAATTTGTAATACCAGTCACTGCATGCCTGTTCACTGCACCTGTGTGACAGCTGCACACTGTATTAGTCAAGTCACGTTTTTTTTTTTTTTGTTTTTTTATGCCCCACCTGTTGCATGACCAATCGGAGGTGAAGAGAGGGGATATTAATGTATATGAGAAATGGGTTAAAGAAAATGCAAAAGATAAATAATACTCTGGAAATGGTGTAGATGAAATGTGGTGCATGTTTGTTGGTCTGGATGTGGATCTGACTGCTGCAGCACTGTTACTTTTCTCTGCAGTGAAATAAAAAGCTTCAAATGAGCCCAGTGTTGAAAGAAAGGACATCCTCTGCCTCTCTCCTACATATGTGAAGCTTTAAAAATCTGCAAAATATGTGTAAAAGCACTTTTAAAGATATGGGCAGTGTTGCCAGCAATAAAGATGGCACCTGTAGACGCATCAGGTGATCGCTGCCTGAATATAAAAAGGATTGACCACCCCTTTACCCCATAAGCCACACCCTGATGAAGCCCATTGGGCGAAACATGTAGGTGGGAGGAGCTACAGGACCTCGCCCACTGTTACGAGCGTTCTCAGCCACCATCACCGCTGCTGTGCGGATGCACTGATCCAGCACGAGTGGCGTGTCATCCCCATCATCAGTGAGATGTTAAAGCCTGCATGTATACTGACAAGACAGCCATTACAAATCTGCTTGGACACGTAAGACACAGGGGTCTTTTCCCCCTCTGAACAAGACAGAGTGTATGATGTGCTGGTCTTACTTTGCTGGTGCAACTAACGCTATTGCCATAACAGTTTGCTAACCTGCTTATTTCGACTTGCACTGGTGAGAGCTGTCAGCTGAATATTAGGGCACTGTTGTGCTGTGTGCATCTGGACATTTAAGTGCTGCTGTTGCTTTAAGTGGCTGATCTGTGGAATCTGTGGACCCATATATGCAATGGACAGTATTCTCTTGAAGTCTGCACAGTTAATTACATTTTTTTTGAGCTGGTCAGCTGTTCATTTGATTGTGTCAGTGCGGATTAGGATATGCCCTGGACTGTCATGCTGGCAAAAGTTTTTCATAACTGTCTATCCAGAGCTCTGTGGTTACTTACCAATGCATGCAATTGCTTTCTCATCAGATGAATGCTATGGATGGATGTGTGTGAAGCGTGTGTGGGACGCAGGGGCTGCAGGGTTAACCATTAGGTTCTAAGTGATTTTAGCAATTTTATTAGAGTCCTCTGATACAGTTTGTGATTGCTGTGATTTTTTTCTACAATAAAGTTATTTTTTGATATGTGACAAAGTGAGGCCTGTGTTTAACTTTTTTTGGTGGAGGTTCCTTGCAGATCTAGAAATCTGAGTTTAAGGCCCGCAAACATCTGGGTCATCTGCGCATGCAGTGTGGTTTATTCATGCTGCAGAAAGATATTCAGATGAAATGTCACTTCAAGTCAGTGCATACCTTTCACTTTATCCCCCCCAATATGAACAAAGCAACAGGCAGAGGCAGGGGCAGAGCCAGAGGCAGGTCACCTGGCTGGTCTGTTCGAGGTCATACTGACTTTGTTTTGTGCGGCCCTGGGACCAAAGTACAGTGCTCAGAAGACTGCACGTGCCATCAACTCCCAAGGTTGTCAGGATGTAGTTGACTATTTAACACAGAACACCTCATCTTCCACAGCCACCAGCGCTACTACTAGCACCACATCCGTTCCATTTGACACTTCACAGGAGTTATTTGGTGGGGTATTAACTGATTCACAGCCACTTTTGTTACTAAGAGATGAAGGTCGCTAAGCAAGTTACACCAGTTAGGCGTCACTATGGACGCAAGGTGTGAGGATGATGATGAAGTACCTGCTGTTGGTGCAATTTTGGAGGTGTCTTATACAAGCGAAGCTGCGGAGGATGATTATGATGATGACGATGATGATACTGCCATGGATATCACGTGGGATCCTACTAGACATCCTGACCAGGGGGACAGTTCAGAGCGGGAGTCAGAGAGGAGTAGGAGGAAACGAGTTGCTGAAAGAAGCAGGGGGAGTTCGTAATCAGAAACAGCTGGTGGCAGTGTCCAGCGGCATGTATCGCCATCTATGGACAGCCACCCAACATGCCCTTCAATGTCAGCTGCTGACGCCACTATAGTGCCATCACCCCAAGGGGGCTCAGCGGTGTGCAATTTTTTTTGTGTGTGTCTGCCTCAGATATGAGCAATGCCATCTGTACTCTCTGCCACCAAAAATTAAGCCATGGAAAGGCCCAGACCCGCGTAGGGATAACTGCCTTACGAAGGCACATGTCGAAAAAGCACAAACGGCAATGGGAAGACTACCTGAGCAAAAGCAGCACACAAAAGCAAAGCCACCCACCTTCTCCTCTTCCTCCTTTAGGTGCATTATCTTCAGCAGCTTTCTCCATTGCACCTTCACAGCCACCCTCCTCCACTCCGCCTCTCACCTTGAGCAGTTCCTGCTCCTCTGCCCACAGCAGCAGCCAGGTGTCCGTGAGGGAAATCTTTGAGCGGAAGAAGCCAATTTCTGCCAGTCACCCCCTTGCCCGGCGTCTGACAGCTGGCTTGGCGGAACTGTTAGCTCGCCAGCTGTTACCATACCAGCTGGTGGACTCTAAGGCCTTCCGGAAATTTGTGGCGATTGGGACACCGTAGTGGAAGATACCAGGCCGCAATTATTTCTCAAAAAAGGCGATACCCAAACTGCACCATGAAGTTGAGAGGCAAGTGGTGTCATCTCTGGGCTGGCACACAGCGTTGGGTCAAGGGTCCATCTGACCACGGATGCCTGGTCTGCAAAGCACGTTCAGGGCAGGTACATTACTTACACAACCCATTGGGTCAACCTGCTGACTGCTGGCAAGCAGGGAGTACGTGGCTGTGCAGCAGACCTAGTTGTGACAACTTCACGGCTTGCAGGCAGGCCTGCTGCCACCTCCTCTCCTTCTCCTCCTACTACATCCTCTCTTCGCTGTTGTCCTCCTCCTCCTTGGCTGAGTGGCAGTGCTACTCTACTGGCACTGCAATCTCCTCTCCAGCTACACACACCCAGCTCCCCAGGGCCTGTGCTACATGCCAGGTATGACGGTGTCACGCCAACTTAGACATGTCTTGTCTCAAAGCCGAGAGTCACACTGGAGCAGCTCTCCTGGCTGCTCTTAACAAACAGGTGCATCAGTGGCTGACCCTGCACCAACTGGAGATCAGCAACGTGGTGTGTGACAATGGCAGCAATCTCATTTCGGCTTTAAGTTTGGTAAAGTTGACACATGTACCCTGCATGGCACATGTGCTGAATCTAGTAATTCAAAGATTTGTGTCTAAGTACCCAGGCTTACAGGATGTCCTGAAGCAGTCCAGGAAGGTGTGTGGGCATTTCAGGCAGTAGTACACGGCCATGGCCGGCTTGGCCGATTTTCAGCATAGAAAGAACTTGCCGGTGAGGCGCATGATTTGCGATAGCCCGACTCGCTGGAATTCAACACTCCTGGTGTTCGAATGCCTGTTACAACAGGAGAAAGCCGTCAACGACGATCTGAACAGCTACGGTCAAAGGTCAGGCTCTGGGGAGCTGGGCATTTTCTTGCCAAAGTATTGGGCATTCATGCGTAATGTCTGCAGGCTCATGCGTCCGTTTGAGAAGGTGACCAACCTGGTGAGTCACAGTGAAGGCGCCATCAGCGACTTGATTCCATATGCTTTCTTCCTGGAGCGTGCCGTGCGTAGAGTAGTGGATCAAGCTGTGGATGTTTCCTCAACACCTGTGGCAGCACAGAGGAGGGGGGAGGAGGAGGAAGAGTCACCTGGGGAAGAGAAGTCAGATGAGGAAGGGTTTTTTTTAAGAGGAGGAGGCGGAAGAACAACCGCAGCAGGCATCACAGGGTGCTTGTGCTGCTCACCTTTCCCGTGGTATTGTTCGTGGCTGGGGGGAGGAGGAGAACTTACCTGACAATCACTGAGGAAGAGCAAGAGGAGATGGCTATTACGTCGCCATGCAACTTTGTGCAGATGGGGGCTTGCATGCTGTCCAGCCGGTTGAGGGACCCCCGTATAAAAAAACTCAAGGGGAATGACCTGTACTGGGTGGCAACGCTACTAGACCCTCTGTACAGGCACAAAGTGGCAGAGATGTTACCAAATCACCAGAAGGAAGGAAGGATGCAGCACTTGCACCGCAAGCTGGCAAGTATGCTTTACAGTGCGTTTAAGGGTGATGTCACAGCACAACGGAATAAAGGTGCCACTGCCAGTAATCTTCCTCCTCCTACCATGTCCACGCAGGCAAGGACAGGACGCTCTAGCGATCTCATGGTGATGTCGGACATGTGGACATTCTTTAGTCCTACGCCTCGCCTTAGCCCTTCCGGATCCACCCTCCACTAACGCCTGGACTGGCAGGTAGCCGACTACCTGGCATTAACTGCAGATGTAGACAACAGCGATGAACCCCTGGATTACTGGGTGCGCAGGCTTGACCTGTGGCCAGGCCCAGAGCTGTCACAATTTGCCATCCAACTTCTGGCTTGCTTTGCCTCAAGCGTCCTGTCAGAAAGGACCTTCAGCACAGCTGGAGGCATTGTCAGTGAGAAAAGAAGTCGCCTAGGTCAAAAAAGTGTTCAGTACCTCACCTTTATCAAAATGAATGAGCCATGGATCCCGGAGGGCTACTGCCCGCCCAAAGACTAAGTCAGTCCCCACACACAGCATCTCTGCTTGCATGCCGTGTGACTGTCTGCCCCAAGACTAAGTAACTCCCCACACAGCATCTCTGCCTGTAGGCCGCTTAACTGCCTTCTCTGCAACCACCAGGACTCCTGGTGGATTCCTGAATTTTTACGGCTAGCAGCGCTCGTTAACAAGAATAATAAAAAAAAATTCTAGTGCCTGCCTAATTTTTATGGCTGCACTGCGGCTGCAACAACAACACAAAAGGCATGTACATGTTTCAATTCCCCTTCGTGATCGTTACCTTGCCGCGGTGAAGGGGCTTGTGTATCACAATGAAGTAATGACCGCCGGCTATATGAGTGTGTCGGGGGGCACACCTGACCCAAGATAATAAGGTCATTGCTTCATTGTGGACAGACCAAATTCAATCAGCTGGACAGTCACTGTTGTTCTATCATTCAGCTACCACAGCCCGGCGACCATATGGGCTTGCAAACCACCATGGCCTGCACTCTCGCCATGGTGCGCACCAGTCCAGCAAGGCCATCATTACACAAACAGCTGTTTGCGGTGCGTTACACAGTGAGTTTGGTGTGTCAGTGTGAAGCAGTACACTAATTACACTACCTGATTGACGTATACACATGCAAGATGTTTTAAAGCACTTTAGGCCTCCAATTTAGCATTGCAATGTGATTTCTGCCCTTAAAACGCTGCTGTGCATCAAATCCAGATTTTTCCCCGGGACTTTTGGCGTCTATCCCACTCCGCCATGCAAAACTCCAGGTGTTAGACCCCTTGAAACATCTTTTCCATCACTTTTGTGGCCAGCATAAGTGTTTGTAGTTTTCAAAGTTCGCCTCCCCATTGAAGTCTATTGCGGTTCGCGAAGTTCGCGCGAACCTGAACTTTTGCGGAAGTTCGCGTTCGAGGTTCGCGAACCTAAAATCGGTGGTTCGAGCCATCTCTACTATTCAGCTGTAAATTTACCTTACATTGTAAGCTTTTGGCAGGCTCCCTCCATCCCTCCCCTTCCCAGTGTATCCTTCTTGATCTTGCAACCCCAGCTATGCCACCTTTCTCATGGACTTACTCAGACTTGAATTGCTGGGTCTCTGTTAAATTGCATGATCATACATAATGCATGCATAACCTAGTGGGGGTCTTAGGGTTAGGCACCACCAGGGGTCGGTGGGTGGGTGTTGGTTCTGTGTGAGAGTAGGGAGAAGTTAGGTCATAGTAATCACCAGGGAGGTCTTAAGATTAGGCACCACCGTGGGGGGTATTAGGGTTAGGCACCACCAGGGGGGTGTTAGGGTTAGGCACCACCCAGGGCAGTTTCTAGGCTAAAATGCACCCAGGGCGAGGGTGTAAAAATTGCCCCCCCCCCCCTGCAGAACCAGGTATAGGTGCCCGCAGTATAGGTTAGCCAGGTCTAGTTGCACTCAATATAGGTCCCCCAGTATAGGTAGCCAGGAATAGGTACCCCAGTATAGGTAGCCAGGAATAGGTACCCCAGTATAGGTAGCCAGCTATAGGTCCCCCCAGTATAGGTAGCCAGGCATAGGTGCCCCAGTATAGTTGACCCCAGTATAGGTTAGATAGGCAGGCAACCCCGGTATAAGTTAGATAGGTAGGTGCCCCCCAGTACAGGTTAGCTAGGTGGGTGCCTCTAATATAGGTAGCCAGAATAGTTGCCCCCAGCACAGGTTAGATAGGCAGGTGCCCCCCGGTATAGGTTAATTAGGTAGGTGCAGTCAGTGACATGACTATGTACTCTGTAAAGTGTTGCAGAAGATGTCAGTGCTATATAAACACATAATAATGGCTGGATAGTGTAATGGTTAAGGGCTCTGCCTCTTGACACAGGAGACCAGGGTTCGAATCTCGGCTCTGCCTGCCCAGTAAGCCTGCACCTATTCAGTAGGAGACCTTGGGCAAGACTCCTTAACACTGCTACTGCCTATAAAGCGCATCCTAGTGGCTGCAGCTCTGGCGCTTTGAGTCCGCCAGGAGAAAAGCGCTATATAAATGTTATTTGTCTTGTCATAATAATTATATGACAGGACATTAGACTATGACTATGGTACGATTAGATTGTGAGCTGCTCTGAGGACAGTCAGAGACATGACTATGTACTCTGTAATGTGCTGCAGAAGATGTCAGTGCTATAGAAATACATAATAATAATAATATGGTAGGACATTACTATGGTCGGATTAGATTGTCAGCCCCTCTGAGGACAGTCAATGACATGACTATGTACTATGCAAAGTGCTGCAGAAGATGTCACTGCTATATAAATACATACTAATAATATGACAAGACATTAGGCTATGACTATGGTAGGAAGGAGGGAGGACACAGCAGGTTTATTGAGAAATTTTGGACAGTGGGTCATAGATAGTGAGGATGGACGGAGAGTGCTAGAGTGAAACTGGGCAGATAGAGATAAAGCGGCTTTCCAGACAAACAGTGAAAGAGGGTGACAGGGATTGTTTTGGTTTTCAAAAGAAAAAAAAGTTGATACATTGGTAGGAATAGGGACAGAAAACAAGAGAGAAGGTGAGCAGAGAAAGTGAGGGAGAGGAGGGGGTTAGGACACAAGAGTTTGTACAGGGAGCCAGAGAGAGGGTGGAGAAAGACAGAGGGTGGTCAGAGAGGGAAGTGAGTGAGCAAAGAAAGATGGAACATTATGCTCTTATACAATTAACAGCCAGTCACAGTTGAGCTGCACAATATTAAATGTATGTTACACAAATTACTGCATATAAACATATCATCTGTAGATTTTACTCTGCAAACACTCTGCCTGCCTGTACAATGTGCTGATAGAAAAGTCTACATCCTCCCCCACTGTATTCATTTATGACCTCAAATGTGGTCTGGTCTGCATTCTGTAGGGAAGGCTGAGCTGCAGTCTGTGCACGAGAAGATCAGCTTCAGGATCGGACAGCCTGCGTCAGGCATTTACTGTGACAAGCCTGACATTACACAGAGCAGACGCTGCCTGCAAAGTTTTCTGAGCTGTCTTTCACACAATGCACACAACTCCTCTTCAGGGCAGCCCCAAATGTAAACTGCTGGTGTATATTTACAGGCAGCTAATCTGCAAACAAGAACGCTGCCTTCTCTCCCCTGCTGTGCAGAGCTGGCAAAAGAGCTGGGCTGCTGTAACATAACTACCTGTCCCAGCGCTGGTAGTGCTGTCTTCTGTGCCTTCTCCTTCTCACATGACTCGGTCTCCTCTGATCTCCTCCTCACAACCATGATGCAGAGGGAAGGGACGGGACTAGGAAGTAGTGCGAGCATGGAGAAACCCAACGCTGGAGGGAAATGTAACTAATTCATGTAATAGCGCTGGGCTGCCGACACTAGCGGGGACGCGCCCCCCCCCCCCCCCCTCTGTCAGCGCTCAGGGCAGCCGCACGGTCGCACGGCCCTAGAAACGGGCATGGCACCACCAAGGGGTTTCTTATGGTTAGGCTCCACCGGGAAGTCTTAGGGTTAGGCACTACCAGGGGTTGGGTCTTAAGGTTAGGCACTACCAGGTGGGTCTTAGGGTTAGGGACCACCAGGGGGGTCTTAAGGTTAGGCACCACCAGGGTTGTGTGTGTTAGGGTTAGGCACCACAAGGAGAGGAAAAAGTTAGGTCATAGTTATTGC
This sequence comes from Hyperolius riggenbachi, assembly GCF_040937935.1. Taxonomy (NCBI): domain Eukaryota; kingdom Metazoa; phylum Chordata; class Amphibia; order Anura; family Hyperoliidae; genus Hyperolius; species Hyperolius riggenbachi. The sequence continues at coordinate 145,010,830 of NC_090653.1, forward strand.
CAGGGGGTCTTAGAATTAGGCACCGCCAGGTAGGTCTTAGAGTTAGGCACGACTGGGGGAGGGGCGTCTTAGGGTTAGGTACCACCAGGGTTTCTTAGGGTTAGACACCACTGGGGGTTGTTAGGGTTAGGCACCACCAGGGGAGGGTTCTGTGTGAGAGTAGGAAGAAGTTAGGTCATGGTAATCACCAGGGGGGTCTTAAGCTAAGCCATCACCAGAGGGTGGGTCTTAGGGTTAGGCACCACCAGAGGGGCTGAGGGTTAGGCACCACCAGGGAGGTCTTATGGTAAGGCACCACCGAGGGGGAGTCTTAGGGTTAGGTACCACTAGTGGAGGGTTCTGTGTGAGAGTAGGGAGAAATTAGGTCATACCAATTATTTTTCTTGGCTATATCACTTCACTCGGCTATATCCAGCGCCCTTTTATAGCCCAACAAATTTCAGGTATAATAGCACCCTTTTTTATAAACTAGAACTAGCTTTTTGGCTACACCAGGTGCCTTTTGTAGACAAATTTTGGAATCTCAGCTACACTAGGTACCTGTTGTAGCCGAATCTGGCTTTTTTTTGGTCTATATTAGGCACACTTTTTTTCCAGGCGCCCTTTTCAAATGTATGCATCCACACTACCCATTAATCTATCCAAGGGAGATACAATTGTTCTACACTATGGCACTGTAGCCCCCCCCCCCCCCTCTTCTATACTAAGCATAGATTGCTTAATGTAGGAAGGTGTGCAGTTATGGCTAAATAGAGTAGTCCTACAAGCTTAAAATCAGTAGCACAACATAATCTCCCTTACTATAATCATCATGGGCTTACAAAAGATTTGGGCTTTGCCTGACCATTATGAAATATATTATGCAACACACAGCAGGATGATATTATACTATAGAAGAATCTTGACAACATGGCCATATAAGAAAACACATTTCACATAAAATGTTGTTTTTAGAAATGCAAGGTCATGCTTCTTGGCTATCGCATTGACATAACACTTATAAACTAAAAAGGAACACCAGAGTTTGAGTCAGACTTGGGAATATTAGTTGATAATAAATTAAGCAGCCATATTCAAATAACAGCAGCTGAAAGTGTAAAAACATTAAAACCAATCAATTCCAAAGGGGCATACAGGCACAATCACAATTAAACCCTCCCCAGCATTATCACAACATAAAGCATCTGTCAGATTACTTATATACAGTAAATGGTACATGGAAATCAGTGGGGTGACCACAGAATGTGTGAGGTCTCTATACAGTGATACTGTCTAGCTCTGATTTGTGGATACCCAGGGTACTACGGTCTAATAATCCAATCACTGTATCCTTCCTCTTTATTTTGTTAATTGTGTCTGGTTTCCCTTTTGATTTATGTCTTCCTAATTGTGAGTTATCTTCTTTATGCTGATTATTTTGGATACTGAGGATACACTATACAATACATTACAATACAATACAATAACATTTGTAAAGTATGTTTCTCCCATGGGTCTCAAAGCACATAGATATGTCTCAGATCAATACAGGGTGGCAGCAGGCTGGACTGTGTTACAGGGGAAATAGGCAGGTGGCTTTTCAAATTGGACTTCCAGGGAAGGAGATGTTATGATTGGGTGTGGCAGGAAGTTGCAAAGTGTAGGGGCAGTATGACAGAAGGCTCTGTCTCCAAAGGTTTTGAAGTGGATTCTGGGGGTGACCAAGTCATTAGAACTTTTGATCTAAGATTGTGGTGATGTGATGTAGTTGCAAAAAGTCCTTCAGGTATCCAGGTCCAAGATTGTGCAAGGATTTGAATGTCAACAAGCCAATCTTCAACAAAATTCTCAATTTTATTGGTAGCCAGTGGAGTGAGCGAAGGGTTGGTGCTATGTAGCAATGGCGGGGTTGGCTCGTTAACAGACTTGCAGCGGCATTCTGCATTATTGTGTGAGTTCATGACACAAGAATGTCACATGGGGCATGTGTTGTGTGTCTGCACCTAGTATAGGTATTGATGTGGCAACAAGTTTTATGCCTCTTATGAAAAGGGTAACAGTTGGCCTTGCCACCAGTATCAGGTATGGGCTTTCCCAAGATAAAAAATCTAAGCAGCCACTGGAACACCCCACAAGGGATGATGAGCTGCTACAACCAGTGAGCAGTGCACTGCTTTGCTGAATATGACTACCATGTCACTGCTCCTAGGTAGAGAAGGCCCGAATCTCCGATTTTGATACGCGAACCGAGTTCGCGAACTTCCGCCAAAAGTTCGGTTTGCACGAACTTCCGCGAACCGCAATAGACTTCAATGGGGAGGCGAACTTTGAAAAATAGAAACACTTATGCTGGCCACAAAACTGATGGAAAAGATGTTTCAAGGAGTCTAACACCTGGAGGGGGGCATAGCGGAGTGGGATACACGCCAAACGTCCCGGGGAAAAATCTGGATTTGACGCAAAGCAGCGTTTTAACCACTTCCCGACCGCCTAACACGCAGAGGCGGCCGAGAAGTGGACCCCGCAAGGACCAGCTCACCCACAGAGGAGGCGGTCCTTGTAGGGGCATGGGCGGAGCGATCGCGTCATCCGTGACGCGATCCTCCGCCGGCGCCTGACTCCACTCACCGCCGCAACATCCTGCCAGCCATACGGAAGCGCCGGCGGGATGTTAACCCCACGATCGCTGCATACAAAGTGTATAATACACTTTGTAATGTTTACAAAGTGCATTATACAGGCTGCCTCCTGCCCTGGTGGTCCCAGTGTCCGAGGGACCACCAGGGCAGGCTGCAGCCACCCTAGTCTGCACCCAAGCACACTGATCCCCCCCCCCTGCCCCCTGATCGCCCACAGCACCCCTCAGACCCCCCCCCCGCCCACCCCTGTTTACACCCAATCACCCCCCTAATCACCCATCAATCACTCCCTGTCACTATCTGTCAACGCTATTTTTTTTTAACCCTAAACTGCCCCCTGGGGACTCCTGATCACCCACCCCTCAGATTCTCCCCAGACCCCCCCCCCCCCCCCCTGTGTACTGTATACCTCTATCCCCCTGATCACCTGTCAATCACCTGTCAATCACCCATCAATCACCCATCAATCACCCCCTGTCACTGCCACCCATCAATCAGCCCCTAACCTGCCCCTTGCGGGCAATCTGATCACCCACCCACACCAATAGATCGCCCGCAGATCCGACGTCAGATCACCTCCCAAGTGCAGTGTTTACATCTGTTCTCTACCCTAAACACCCACTAATTACCCATCAATCACCCCCTATCACCACCTGTCACTGTTACCCATCAGATCAGACCCTAATCTGCCCCTTGCGGGCACCCAATCACCCGCCTACACGCTCAGATTGCCCTAGGACCCCCCCTTATCAATTCGCCAGTGCATTAGTTACATCTGTTCTTCCCTGTAATAACCCACTGATCACCTGTCAATCACCTGTCAATCACCCATCAATCACCCCCTGTCACTGCCACCCATCAATCACCCCCTGGCACTGCCACCCATCAATCACCCCCTGGCACTGCCACCCATCAATCAGCCCCTAACCTGCCCCTTGCGGGCAATCTGATCACCCACCCACACCAATAGATCGCCCGCAGATCCGACGTCAGATCACCTCCCAAGTGCATTGTTTACATCTGTTCTTTCCTCCAAACACCCACTAATTACCCATCAATCACCCCCTGTCACTGCCATCCATCAGATTAGACCCCTATCTGCCCCTAGGGCACTCAATCACCCGCCCACACCCTCAGAACGCCCTCAGACCCCAGCCCTGATCACCTCGCCAGTGCATTGCTTGCATCTATTCCCCCCTCTAATCACACCTTGAGACACCCATCAATCACCTCCTGTCACCCCCTAGCACACCTACCCATCAGATCAGGCCCTAATTTGCCCCGTGTGGGCTCCTGATCACTCGGCCAAACCCTCAGATCCCCCTCAGACCCCCTTCCGATCACCTCCCCAGTGCATTGATTGCATCTATTTTCCCCTCTAACCACCCCCCGAGACACCCATCAATCACCTCCTGTCACCCCCCTAGCACTCCTATCCATCAGATCAGACCCAATACAACCTGTCATCTAAAAGGCCACACTGCTTATGACCGGTTCCACAAAATTCGCCCCCTCATAGACCACCTGTCATCAAAATTTGCAGATGCTTATACCCCTGAACAGTCATTTTGAGACATTTGGTTTCCAGACTACTCACGGTTTTGGGCCAGTAAAATGCCAGGGCGGTATAGGAACCCCACAAGTGACCCCATTTTAGAAAAAAGACACCCCAATGTATTCTGTTAGGTGTATGACGAGTTCATAGAAGATTTTATTTTTTTGTCAAAAGTTAGCGGAAATAGATTTTTATTGTTTTTTTTTTCACAAAGTGTCATTTTTCACTAACTTGTGACAAAAAATAAAATCTTCTATGAACTCGCCATACACCTAACGGAATACCTTGGGGCGTCTTCTTTCTAAAATGGGGTCACTTGTGGGGTTCCTATACTGCCCTGGCATTTTAGGGGCCCTAAACCGTGAGGAGTAGTCTAGAAAACAAATGCCTCAAAATGACCTGTGAATAGAACGTTGGGCCCCTTAGCGCACCTAGGCTGCAAAAAAGTGTCACACATGTGATATCGCCGTACTCAGGAGAAGTAGTATAATGTGTTTTGGGGTGTATTTTTACACATACTCATGCTGGGTGGGAGAAATATATCTATAAATGGACAATTGTGTGTAAAAAAAATCAAACAATTGTCATTTACAGAGATATTTCTCCCACCCAGCATGGGTATGTGTAAAAATACACCCCAAAACACATTATACTACTTCTCCTGAGTACGGTGGTACCAGATGTGTGGCACTTTTATACACCCTAAGTACGCTAAGGGGCCCAAAGTCCAATGAGTACCTTTAGGATTTCACAGGTCATTTTGCGACGTTTGGTTTCAAGACTACTCCTCACGGTTTAGGGCCCCTAAAATGCCAGGGCAGTATAGGAAGCCCATTAATGACCCCATTTTAGAAAGAAGACACCCCAAGGTATTCCGTTAGGAGTATGGTGAGTTCATAGAAGATTTTATTTTTTGTCACAAGTTAGCGGAAAATGACACTTTGTGAAAAAAAACAATTAAAATCAATTTCCGCTAACTTGTGACAAAAAAATAAAAACTTCGATGAACTCACCATACTCCTAACAGAATACCTTGGGGTGTCTTCTTTGTAAAATGGGGTCATTAGTGGGGTTCCTATACTGCACTGGCATTTTAGGGGCCCTAAACCGTGATGAGTAGTCTTGAAACAAAAATGACCTGTGAAATCCTAAAGGTACTCATTGGACTTTGGGCCCCTTAGCGCAGTTAGGGTGCAAAAAAGTGCCACACATGTGGTATCGCCGTACTCGGGAGAAGTAGTATAATGTGTTTTGGGGTGTATTTTTACACATACCCATGCTGGGTGGGAGAAATACCTCTGTAAATGACAATCTTTTGTTTTTTTTACACACAATTGTCCATTTACAGAGATATTTCTCCCACCCAGCATGGGTATGTGTAAAAATACACCCCAAAACACATTGTACTACTTCTCCTGAGTACGGTGGTACCACATGTGTGGCACTTTTATACACCCTAAGTACGCTAAGGGGCCCAAAGTCCAATGAGTACCTTTAGGATTTCACAGGTCATTTTGCGACATTTGGTTTCAAGACTACTCCTCACGGTTTAGGGCCCCTAAAATGCCAGGACAGTATAGGAACCCCACAAATGACTCCATTTTAGAAAGAAGACACCCCAAGGTATTCTGTTAGTAGTACGGTGAGTTCATAGAAGCTTTTATTTTTTGTCACAAGTCACAAGGAAATTGATTTTTATTGGTTTTTTTCACAAAGTGTCATTTTCCGCTAACTTGTGACAAAAAATAAAATCTTCTATGAACGCACCGTACTACTAACGGAATATCTTGGGGTGTCTTCTTTCTAAAATGGGGTCATTAGTGGGGTTCCTATACTGTCCTGGCATTTTAGGGGCCCTAAACCGTGAGGAGTCTTGAAACGAAATTTTTCAAAATGACCTGTGAAATCCTAAAGGTACTCATTGGACTTTGGGCCCCTTAGCGCAGTTAGGGTGCAAAAAAGTGCCACACATGTGGTATCGCCGTATTAAGGCGAAGTAGTATGATGTGTTTTGGGGTGTATTTTTACACATACCCATGCTGAGTGGGAGAAAGAGCTCTGTAAATGGACAATTGTGTGTAAAAAAAAAAAAAATTGTCATTTACAGAGATATTTCTCCCACCCAGCATCGGTATGTGTAAAAATACACCCCAAAACACATTATACTACTTCTATTGAGTATGGCAATACCACATGTGTGGCACTTTTTTGCAGCCTAACTGCGCTAAGGGGCCCAAAGTCCAATGAGCACCTTTAGGCTTTACAAGGGTGCTTACAAATTAGCACCCCCAAAATGCGAGGACAGTAAACACACCCCACAAATGACCCCATTTTGGAAAGTAGACACTTCAAGGTATTCAGAGAGGGGCATGGTGAGTCCGTGGCTGATTTCATTTTTTTTTTTGTCGCAAGTTAGAAGAAATGGAAACTTTTTTTTTTGTCACAAAGTGTCATTTTCCGCTTACTTGTGACAAAAAATAATATCTTCTATGAACTCACTGTGCCTCTCAGTGAATACTTTGGGATGTCTTCTTTCCAAAATTGGGTCATTTGGGGGGTATTTATACTATCCTGGAATTCTAGCCCCTCATGAAACATGACAGGGGGTCAGAAAAGTCATAGATGCTTGAAAATGGGAAAATTCACTTTTTGCACCATAGTTTGTAAATGCTATAACTTTTACCCAAACCAATAAATATACACTGAATGGGTTTTTTTAAAAAAAAAAAAAATCATTTTTTTGCCAAAATTCATGTCTTTTTTGATGAATATAATAAAAAGTAAAAATCGCAGCAGCAATTAAATAGCACCAAAAGAAAGCTTTATTAGTGACAAGAAAAGGAGCCAAAATTCATTTAGGTGGTAGGTTGTATGAGCGAGCAATAAACCATGAAAGCTGCAGTGGTCTGAATGGAAAAAAAGTGCCCGGTCCTTAAGGGGGGTAAAGCCCACGGTCCTCAAGTGGTTAAGGGCATAAATCACGTTGAATGCTCAATTGCAGGCCTAAAGTGCTTTAAAACATCTTGCATGTGTATACATCAATCAGGGAGTGTAATTAGAGTACTGCTTCATACTGACACGCCAAACTCACTGTGTAACGCATCGCAAACAGCTGTTTGTGTTGTGACGGCCATGCTGGACTGGTGCGCACCATGGCAAGAGTGCAGGCCGTGGCAATTTTCAAGCCCATATGGTCGCCGGGCTGAGATAGATGAATGATAGAACAACAGTGACTGTCCAGCTGATCAAATTTCGTCTGTCCACAATGAAGCAACGACCTTATTATCGTGGGTGTGCGCCCCCCCCCCCCCCCGACACACTCATACAGCTGCCGGTCATTGATTCATTGTGATACACAAGCCCCTTCACCGAGGCAAGGTAATGATCACAAAGGTGAAGGGGAACATGTACGTGCCTTTTGTTTTGTTGTTGCAGCTGCAGTGCAGCCAGAAAAATTAGGCAGGCATGTACACGCACCTGAAAGCGGCCGGTGCTAGCAGCGGCTTTAAAAATTCAGGAATCCGCCTGGAGTCCTGGACCCTGTTAGTGGTGGCGAAGAAGGCAGTCAACCGGCCTGCGGGCAGAGACGCTGTGTGGGGACTGACTTAGTCTTGGGGCAGGCAGTCACACGGCGGGCAGGCAGAGATGCTGTGTGTGGGGACTGACTTAGTCTTCCGGCAGGCCTGAGTGTGCTTTGCAGACCAGGCATCCGTGGTCAGATGGAACCTTGACCCAACGTTGTGTGCCAGAGATGTCACCATTTGCCTTTCAACATCACAGTACAGTTTAGGTATCGCCTTTTTTTAGAAAAAATTGCGGCCTGTTATCTTCCACTGCGGTGTGTGGCTTTTCTTTTGTGTGCTGCTTTTCCTCAGGTGGTCATCCCATTGCAGTTTGTGCTTTGTAATCATGTGCCTTTGTAAGGTAGTTGTCCCTACACGGGTCTTGGTCTTTCCACGGCTCAGTTTTCAGTGGCAGAGAGTACAGATGGCATTGCTCTCATCTGAGGCAGACACACAAAAAAAATTCCACACCGCTGAGCCCTGGGGTGATGGCACTTTGGTGGTGGCGGCCGACTGAGTGTTAAGTGGGGTGCCAGAATCAGAGCATGAGGAGGTAGATATGTCACGCTTCTGTGCGAAAGCTGAGAAAGATGAGGTGGTGTTCTGTGTTAAATAGTTAATAACGTCCTGACAATATTGGGGGTTGATGGAACGTGCCCTCTTCTGAACACTGTACTTTGGTCGAGGGCCGCACAAAATTATGACAACTCAACCTCGAACAGACCTGCCAGGTTGCCTGCCTCTGCCTTTTGTTTTGTCCATATTAGGGGGGGGGGGGGTGAAGTGAAAGGTATGCACTGACTTGACTAATACAATGTGCAGTCACACAGGTGCAGTTAACATGGAGTGGTATATCACACTGCGTGCACTCACGTAGGTAGGTGGGTGCACTGAACACAACAGGTAGGTGTATGCAGTAATTGGTATTACAATGTGCACCTGTCACACACAGACAGGTAGCGGACAGGCACAGGTGCACTGTGAACAACAGGTAGGTAGGTAGGTATATGCAGTAATGGGTATTACAATGTGCACCTGTCACACACAGACAGGTAGCGGACAGGCCCAGTGACACTGTGTTTGCTCACGTAGGTGGGTGCACAGTGAACAACAGGTAGGTATATGCAGTGATGGGTAATGTGCACCTGTCACACACACAAGTAGTCACTGAATGTGCTGGGCCTGGCAGTGGCACACACAGTATGAATTATCAAGGCAGTCTATGCAACACAAGTGTAAGTGGGACACACAGAAAAAAAATAGATCACAAGAACAAGATTAGCTCTTAAAAGAGCTGTTGTAGGCGGGGTGCTATTTTAGCAATAAGAATCAGCAAGGAGCAAGCTAAGAAGCCTACAAGAGCCTAACTAATCTTTCCCTATGCGAGTGTCTGCAGCAGCTGTCCCCCTCTGGGGAGAGTGGCTCCAGGAGGGAGTGTAGCCTGATTGGCTACAATGTGCCTGCTGACTGTGATGTAGAGGGTCAAAGTTGACCCTAATGGTGCACTATGGGGGAGAACCAAACTTCCAGTAATGTTTGCGGTTCTCCACGATCGCAAACCCCCGGAAGTTCCCGTGGAACCGTTTGCAGGCGAACCGTTCGGGCCATCTATACTCCTAGGTCCATCACACTGGTGAGGAAAAGAACTGTTTCAACATGAAATGCACAGACATAGTTAAAACTGAAGAGTAAGCCAAGAACAGGCAAACTGAAGAGTAAGCCAAGAACATGCAAATGGTCCCGCCAACAGGCTTAAGTGGTATAATGTGTCAAGAAGTAGCAATCAGATATATTCAGGTCAACTGACCAAAGTGAACCAGGAGTAAACAGTAAATTGGACAGGTAACTTTGAATCTCTAATATTACATACACTTGAAGTCAATATGACCAGGCCCTATAGGTACAGAAAGAAAGTCGATAAACTTTATTAATATTTACTATAAATTGTAAAAAAGGGGATATCCACACTCGTACGGGACACCCAAAAAGGGGATGTGGGGACCCAAACACATATGGTCATGTGTCAATGAATGCTGTCTATTGTGGGTGTCGTTGCTGATTCCCGCCACTACTGTATATACATCCCGGGGTGGGGTGTAGCTAGCCCACAATCAGTGCAGTTTCTAGGCTAAAATGCACCCAGGGCGAGGGTGTAAAAATTGCGCCCCCCCCCCCCCCCCGAGCAAGGTATGGGTGCCTGCAGTATAGGTTAGCCAGGTCTAGTTGCACTTAGTATAGGTCCGCCCAGTATAGGTAGCCCAGAATAGGTACCCCAGAATAGGTAGCCAGCTATAGGTACCCCAGTATAAGTAGCCAGGCACAGGTGAGCCAGTATAGTTGCCCCCGCTATAGGTTAGCCAGGTAGGTGCCTCCAGTATAGGTAGCCAGTATAGTTGCCCCCAGTATAGGTTAGATAGGCAGGCGCCCCCGGTATAAGTTAGATAGGTAGGTACCCCAGTACAGGTTAGCTAGGTGGGTGCCTGCAATATAGGTAGCCAGTATAGTTGCCACCTGTATAGGCTAGCTAGGTAGGTAGGTGCCCCCAATACAGGTTAGATAAGTGCCCCCAGTATAGGTTAGAAAGGTAGCTGCCCCCACAGTATAGGTTAGATAGGTAGCTGCCCCCCCCCCAGTATAGGTTAGATAGGTAGGTGCCCCTCAGTATAGGTTAGATAGGTAGGTGCCCCCCAGTATAGGTTAGATTAGGTAGCTGCCCCCCAGTATAGGCTAGATTAGACAGGTGCCCCCCAGTATAGGTTAGATTAGGTAGCTGCCCCCCCCCCCACCCCCAGTATAGGTTAGATAGGTAGCTGCCCCCCAGTATAGGTTAGATTAGGTAGCTGCCCCCCCAGTATAGGTTAGGTAGGTGCCCCTCCAGTATAGGTTAGGTAGGTGCCCCCCAGTATAGGTTAGATTAGGTAGCTTCCCCCCAGCGTAGGTTAGATTAGGTAGCTGCCCCCCAGTATAGGTTAGATAGGTAGCTGCCCCCCAGTGTAGGTTAGATTAGGTAGGTGCCCCCCCAGCGTAGGTTAGATAGGTAGCTGCTCCCCAGCGTAGGTTAGATTAGGTAGCTTCCCTCCAGTGTAGGTTAGATAGGTAGCTGCCCCCCAGTGTAGGTTAGATAGGTAGCTGCCCCCCAGTGTAGGTTAGATTAGGTAGCTGCCCCCCAGTGTAGGTTAGATTAGGTAGGTGCCCCCCAGTATAGGTTAGATAGGTAGCTGTCCCCTATAATGGAGGGGGAGCCGGAGCCACGGGGAGGGCAGCCCAACCTCTCCCTCCCTCTCCCGGGCCACCCTCCGTGCTCCCCCCTCAGATGCAGAGCGAGCAGCCATGAAGCGCTGTTTACAACTCACCTCCCTGGCTCCAAGCGCTGCTCTCTCGCCGCCGGTCTTCTCCTATCTGCCTACACGCTGATACACACGCTGCTTCCGGCTAAACAGGAAGCAGCGTGTGTATAAGTGTGTATACAGAGAGGAGACAGGCGGCGAGAGAGCAGCGCTTGGAGCCAGGGAGGTGAGTTGTAAACAGCGCTTCATGGCTGCTCGCTCTGCATCTGAGGGGGGAGCACGGAGGGTGGCCCAGGAGAGGGAGGGAGAGGTCGGGCTGCCCTCCCCGCTGCTCCGGCTCCCCCCTCCATTACAGCGCCCCCCTCCCAACAGCGCCCCGGGCGGCGGCACGCCCTGCACGGCCCTAGAAATGGGCCTGCCCACAATAGCAGAACAAAAAGGAACGGCCTCACTTGGATCTACAGACCAGAGTATACACATTGCAAGGTGCCTGATATAGCTGCCTGAAACAGTGTGCTAAGGTTCTCACTCGAGTCTGTGATCACAAGATTAGAGAAGGCATGCATAGAGTGTTGCTATACATAATTACAGTGCTGTAAATGCGACTTTAACATGTTTCACCTAACGGCTTCCTCAGAAGGTGCTGAACATATTTACAGTGAAATATATCGACATTATGTACAACCACCACCCAGTCACAGCATGTCCCCCATAGTAAAAGCCCAAGTCAGAGCTGAGGACGCCGGCTATGGTGTGAGTTTAAATGGTGGAAGGTGAGTGTATGGTGCCGCCCACTGGGTGGGACAGGATCGTGCCCATGAGTTATGTAATACATATTACTAGTGGCATTAGAGGGATAATTCCCTTAAAGGGAAGGTCCAAGCAAAATAAAAAAAATGAGTTTCACTTACCCAGGGCTTCTACCAGCCCCATGCAGCCATCCTGTGCCCTCGTAGTCGCTCACTGCTGCTCTGGTCCTCCTCTGTCAGCTTGCCGACCTTGGAGGTCGGCGGGCCGCATTGCATAAATTTTTACGCATTCCCGCTAGTACAGGAACATTAACACATACATTTTTACGCGTTAGTGGTTCAATGCGTAAATTTTTACGTGTTGAACCATTAACGCGTAAAAATGTATATGTTAATGTTCCTGTACTGGCGGAAATGCGTAAAAATGTACGCAATGTGGCCCGCCGACCTCCAAAGTCGGCAAGCTGACAGAGGGGGACCAGAGCAGCAGTGAGTGACTACGAGGGCACAGGATGGCTGCATGGGGCTGGTAGAAGCCCTAGGTAGGTAAGTGAAACTCATTTTTTTATTTTGCTTGGACCTTCCCTTTAAAAACTCTGATTGGCCGGTGCCCTGTGCTCTGTATGCGCTGATAGCATCCATGCCGACGGATTCCAAATACCAGCGACGTCACATCTGTTGGTCACTGGCGACGTCACATCCACCGGCGGCGGCCGTCACCATGGTGACCGTTGTTGTTCGCATGTCACTGTTTATCAGATGCGTGCGGATGTGGAAGGAGGCGTGTATATGGGTGGTGAGGTTGATCACCATACTGATCCCAAAATGCCGTTCTTCCTGACAGGGATGCTGTTTATTAATGCGATCAAGAGAGGCTCTACTTGATCACATTAATTGGAGCAGTTGTTCCTCATTCCCATTCCAGATGACAAAGATGTCATCGATGAAGAAGTAATAGGAGAGGGACTTGTGGGTGCAGGTTGATAGAAAATCCCTCTCCAACTTCCCCGTGAACAGATAAGCATATTGGGGTGTGAAGCGTGTTCCCCATCCTTTGCAGGTAGACCTCCCGACCAAAGGTGAAATAACTGTGAGTGATGATGAACCTCAAGAGAGGTATCACCGATTTTATGGGAAGGTGATATGGCATCAGAAATTGTTTGCAAGCTGTGAAGTTAAAGGAAATCTACCTGGATTCTCTATACAAGAACAGAAAACCTGGATTAATAAGTATGTATAAAACGTAACATCATTTGGCTGTCCTTGCAGATTTTTTTTCCTCCATTAGAATGGCTGACTCTTAAGGGCCCATTCACACCTAAAATCGCTAAATGCTAGCAATTAGCGTTAGCACTTCGCGCTGGTGATTTTTCCGCAATTTAACATGGAAAAAATCACTGGACAAATCCAGGTTTTTGGAGCGATCACGATTAGAGGTTCTATATATGCTAATTGTGATCACTCCAAAATCACCGGAAAAATGCTGCAGGCAACGTGTTTGCGATTAGCGATAATAGAGAAACGCCCATGATCGTCGCTAATTGCGGCAGTGAGAACGCTGCCATAGGCTAGAATAGCACTAGCATTTTTAAAAACTGCTAGCTCTTTATCGATTAGTGGGAATCGCGTGTTTCCCGCTCAAGTGTGAATGGGGCCCTAACACTTCTGTTTGTTGGCTTAGAGAGAAGTTGATTATTGTGTGTGTTTAACTCAGTGACAAATGCTGCCAGAGTTCACTGAGGAAGTCTTTTTACATTTCAAAGGGTTATAACTATGTTAAATCATGTCAGATTGAGCCTACAGAATCATATATAAGTCTGTATGTGATTCAAAACGTCTTATAGTACGGTTCTGACACAGTCCTGTATATTGCCTGAAGAAGAAACTCAACATTTTGAAAGCTTTCAATAAACACATTTTGCAATGTACAGTTAGTCATTTAAATATCATCAGAATCCACTTTTGTGGGTTTGATGTCTGCATTTCTGTTCCTCGACTAACACTGGACCACATTTCACTTGCTTCCAGTTACATAGGGGTTGACTTACCAAATCTCATGAATTCTCTTAACATTTTTTTTCTTCTTGGGTGTCTAATGCCTAGTACACACCATACAATTTTCTGTTAGATTTTTCATTAGATTTTCTGTAAGATTTTCTGTAATTAGATTAGATTATTTTCTGTAAAGTACTGGTAGAGACTGGTCATTAACTCTGGTGCATTGTCTTCTGGTTATCTCCTGCTGAGTAAAACAATGCTTAATTTCTTGGCAGATAGGTGGTTAGATAGATAATTTCCAACATATTGGAAATTATCTATCTGGCAGCAGGTAAATCTTACAGAAAATCTTACAGAAAATTGTATGGTGTGTACTAGGCATAAAAGGTTTTACACAGATACGATGAAAAACAGATGATAAGGTGACAAAAACTCATCAGATAGATTTGTGAATCAACATCATAAGGAGTACTATCACTTGAAAAGCTTGTAAATGGTACATTAGAGTTGATTCAGTAAACCCCTGTGAAATTGGTATGTGCAGACAGCACTAACCAATTTTATTGGTATTCATGCAAGTAACACAGTTAATGTTGTGCACAGAGTGCAGCACCTATGATGTGCAATAATAAAGTGATGCACCTTATGCCATTTGTGAACAAAAATTTTACCGGGGCTTAGGGAATCAACCCCAATCTGTGGAATACAAGATTCATAATTGAGAATTCAGATAACAACACCATTTACTGCAGATAGTAAATATTAGCTTCCAAATCCGCTGAAATGTTGATGATTGTAATGCTGGGTACACACTATAAGATTTTATGGTCGATTTACTGTCAGATCAATAATTTCCAATAATTATTTTCGATTGGAACTAATCGATCTGACAGTAAATCGACCATAAAATCTCATAGTGTGTACCCAGCATAAGGACTCTATGATGCATAAATGGAAGGCTTTGCACTATAGTTCAGAGGCTGCCCCCTTGCATGTGTGCATCATGTATCATGCAGGTGTATCATAGCTCCAAGTGTAGACAATGGCATTGTGCACTTCGCAGGGTTAAAAGTCTTGTCTATGAAAGGTACTGATAAAGAAGCTCTCAAACCAGCATGTCAAGTGTCCTACTACTGTATTATAGCTTACTGAAAAGAACTGTTATTTTCTGTTTATTTTTCCACAGCTAAATAATTCTAGGTCTTTGTTGTGTCATGCCATAAAAACCTCATGTTAACCTGTCTATTCAACTTCATTCACAGCAGATGGAGGGGATTTAACAGGTGAAATCTATAAGGGATCAAAGCCTTCACCTGGATTATACCAGTCAATCTCTGAAGTAAAGTAGACATCAGTAATGGTCTGTGCAGTCAGAACAGAACTGATAAAACCTAAACACAACTACAGCAAAACAAGAGAAAAAAAACACATGCAAAACACATAAAATCTACTTTCAGATATTACATCCTACAATTAAAGAAAACACAGAACACAGAAAATAAAGCAACAACAATTCAGGGGTAAATTTTTAAGTAAGGTTAATATTGTATACCTACCTGAATTTATTAAGTAAGCTGTGTCTATGATCTACCTGTTGGTGGAGATGTAACTAGCGAACGGTTCGCCGGCGAACGGTTCCAGGCGAACTTTGGGGGTTCGCGTTCGCCTGGACCAGGCGAACTTTTGCGGAAGTTCGATTCGCCCCATAATGCACTATGAGGGTCAACTTTGACCCTCTGCATCACAGTCCTACCTATGCCTACCTACATACAAGAAGATAATAAGGTCGTTGCTTCATTGTGGACAGACCAAATTCGATCAGCTGGACAGTCACTGTTGTTCTATCATTGAGCTACCACAGCTCGGCGACCATATGGGCTGGAAAACTGCCACGGCCTGCACTCTGGCCATGGTGCGCCCCAGTCCAGCACGGCCGTCACTATGCAAACAGCTGTTTGCGGTGCGTTACACAGTGAGTTTGGTGTGTCAGTGTGAAGCAGAACTCTAATTACACTCCCTGATTGATGTATACACATGCAAGATGTTTGAAAGCACTTTAGGCCTGCAATTTAGCATTTAATGTGATTTCTGCCCTTTAAATGCTGCTTTGCGTCAAATCCAGATTTTTCCCCGGGGCTTTTGGTGTCTATCGCTCTCATCCATGCCCTTCTCCAGGTGTCTCTCTACCTGTTGGTGGCACTATTTATGTGTTGCACTGAATGGCCTGTGAACTGGCTTCCTGTGGATTTCCTCTTTGCCAACTGCTGTGCGTTAATCATGTCCTGTGTTTTACTCCACTAACAAGTTGAGTGTCCGGTAGCATAATATTTTACCTATTACCCTTGACCCATGGCTTTGTTTTCAGACATTTTAATTATGCTACCAGTCAAGCCTTTCACTGCTTTTATTGTTGTGATTCTGATATGGAAATGGCATTGCTGGTTTGATATTGCCTTTTAGTCTTAGCTTGTAATATACAGCATATTCTTGACAGGATAGACTACACACAGACATCATGCTCGTGTTTTTTTTTTTTAAGAAGACAACTTTCTTGTTATCGATCCATCTCCATACATGGGCGGACCAATGCACATGGGATTACAGCATTTTAAACCAACACGATTCATACATTTATTCAACCTCTTCCGGTCACATCAATTATGATACCAGACGCTGCTGAACATATGAATAAAATGTTGCAGATGAAAGTAAAACTCACTAAATGGGTGCATAAAGCACTGCAGCTGGGAGAGGACTCCACAACAGGGGAGAGAGAAAGGGAGGGCCAAAGGCTCTACCATGGGGCAGTGAGAAGTGGAACAATCAACAACACTGGCAAAAATACTCAGTAGTTTATACTATCATTTAAAGAGATGTTGGATTTGATGTAGGAACTAGATGTCAGTGGAAGTAGTTGCTGCTTTCTTTTTTGGCAGTTGGAAACAGCAATTATTTCCCACTATGCAACAAGGCTCTCACAGTGTGATGTCAGCACCATGGTCCTGACATCACACTGTGGGAGGGGTTTCAACACAATATCAGCCATACAGATCCCTCTGATGATCCGTTTGAGAAAAGGAAAAGATTTCTCATGGGAAAGGGGGTATCAACTACCCATTGGGATGACGTTCAATCCTTGGTCGCGGTTCCTCTTTAATGCGTTGGTACGTGTTAGTACGCATTGGTACCCATTTTTTCCATAGCAGTGCATTGTGAAAAAGATTTCAGTTAAAACGCGCATAGTGGGAACTGTGCCACAGGAAAACATGGGCATTACTTTTAAATTCTGTTTTCTTTCAGTTTTAACTGAGGGCAACTGATTAAGTGTAAAACGGGCCTAAGTCTTATCTTGTAAGATACAGCATATGCTTGACAGAGTATAGACTACACAGACTCCATGCTTGTTCATTAAGGCAAAACATCTCTTTCTCCAACCTTTTTTTTGAGACTCAACCTTATTTTAACACTTCCTGGCTAACAAACTGTCACATTCTCGTGTGACACAAGATCAGTGTTTTATAACTTTTTAGGGGCACATACCTGAGCATTGGACATCCATCCCTACTCTGTTTTTTTAGTCTTGAGAAAACTTGCCCTGTCTGCTTATATTCTAGTCTTTACCCTTTTAAACATTAGAGCCTATTGATACATAAAGTAGTGTAACCTGCTTGGCCCCTGTGCTAGTCACTGTGTGTGGCATGGCCAATCCAATTTAAGTGAAGGAGTCCAACCAACCACCGTGTCAAAATGCAGTCAACCCAAATCTTGTTTCCATACTGACTGTACAACATGGGGAGCTTTGGTAGTACCTCTGTACAGCATTTTCTTTTTCCTGTTTTCTTGCCAATGCTGCATATAAATTGTATATGTGTCTGTATTTGTTATTTGTTTGCATATTGATGATAATTATTACTTAGCTTAGCTTATTACAGAGTTTATCTTTTACAAGCTATTTCAGGCTATGTCCCTTGTAGAGATGGCCCGAACCTCCGATTTTCGGGATCGCAAACTTCCGCAAAAGTTCGGTTCGCGCGAACTTTCGAGAGCCGCAATAGACTTCAATGGGGAGGCAAACTTTGAAAACTAGAAACACTTATGCTGGCCACAAAAGTGATGGAAAAAATGTTTCAAGGGGTCTAACATCTGAGTTTTTGCATGGATGAGTGGGATCGATGCCAAAAGTCCCGGGGAAAAATCTGGATTGGACGCAAAGCAGCGTTTAAAGGGCAGAAATCACATTGAATGCTAAATTGCAGGCCTAAAGTGCTTTAAAACATCTTGCATGTGTATACATCAATCGGGGAGTGTAATTAGAGTACTGCTTCACACTGACACACCACACTCACTGTGTAACGCAACGCAAACAGTTGTTTGTGTTATGACGGCCGTGGTGGACTGGTGTGCACCATGGCGAGATTGCTCTTTCTCAGTGATATCAGGTAATGTCTGACTGCCTTATCAACTTTCAATGGTTATTTCTCTACCATTGTTAAAGCTTACATCTATTTTTTTTAAATTACATTTTCTGCTTGCTGTTCAGTACCTGTAACGAGAATCTGTTATGGAGGGCAAGTCTGCCATTGTGAGTGAGCCATTGTGAGTGACCACGGGTAATGGCCGGGGAATCAGGGTTCGATTCCGGTCCGGAGTGGGAGCCTGAGAACTGGCTACTACCACCACACATCCAAGTAAGGACTAATTTGCTGTATAAGTTATGTACCTGCCCTGACCGTGCTTTGTAGACCAGGCATCTGTGTTCAGATGGACCCTTGACCCAACGCTGTGTGCCAGAGATGACACCACTTGCCTTTAATGAGAATATGTTATGAAGGGCAAGTCTGCCATTCATTCAACTGCGTGAACATTTCAATGGTACTTTCTCAGTAGCATGGTGACCACGGGTAATGGACGGGGAATCCTGGTTTGATTCCGGTCCGGAGTGGGAGCCTAAAAAATGGCTACCACCACCACACATCCAAGGAAAGCAGCAGGCATGCTGTGGGCAAAGGAGCAGGAACGGCTACCACCAGACATCCAAGGAAGGCAGCAGGCACGCTGTCGACAAAGGAGCAGGAACGGCTACCACACATCCAAGGAAGGCATCAGGCATGGCATGCACGTCCCGAGGTAGTGACCAAAAATATCAATACAGAAGGACTTTCGAGGCCCTGCTGTATATGAAATGAATCAACTTTAAATCCTTTAACGAGAGTCTGTTATGGAGGGCAAGTCTGCCATCCATTCAAGTGAAATGTATGCACTGACTGCCAGGTAAAATACATTGTGCAGTCAAAGATGCAGTGAAAGGTATGCAGTGACTACAAACAGATGTTTGTGTAGTGACAGCCGTGCTGGACTGGTGCGCACCATGACGAGAGTGCAGGTGATGGCGGCTTTCCAGCCCATATGGTCGCCGGGCTGAGGTAACTGAATGACAGAACGACAGTGACTGTCCAGCTGATCAAATTTGGTCTGTCCACAATGAAGCAACGACCTTATTATCGTGGGTGTGCCCCCTCTCCCCCCCGACACACTCATATAGCCGTTCGGTCATTGCTTCATTGTGATACGCATGTCCCTTCACCGCGGCAAGGTAATGATCACGAAGGGGAATTGGCACATGTACATACCTTTTGTTTTGTTGTTGCAGCTGCAGTGCAGCCAGAAAAATTGGGCAGGCATGTACACGCACCCGAAAAATCAGTATAGCGGCCGCTGCTAGTCAGGAATCCACCTGGAGTCCTGGACCCTGTTGGTGGTGGCGGAGAAGGCAGTCAAGCGGCCTGCAGGCAGAGATGCTGTGTAGGGAGCGACTTAGTCTTGGGGCAGGCAGTCACACGGCGTGTAGGCAGAGATGCTGTGTGTGGGGACTGACTTAGCCTTTGGGCAGGCCTGAGCATGCTTTGCAGACCAGGCATCTGTGGTCAGATGGAACCTTGACCCAACACTGTGTGCCAGAGATGTCACTTGCCTTTCAACATCACGGTACAGTTTAGGTATCGCCTTTTTTGAGAAAAAATTGCGTGATGGTATCTTACACTGCGGTGTGTGGCTTTGCTTTTGTGTGCTGTTTTTCCTCAGGTGGTCATCCCATTGCAGTGTGTGCTTTGTAATCATGTGCCTTCGTAAGGTAGTTGTCCCTACGCAGGTCTTAGTCTTTCCACGGTTCAGTTTTTGGTGGCAGAGAGTACAGATGGCATTGCTCTCATCTGAGGCAGACACACAAAAAAATGTCAACACCGCTGAGCCCTGGGGTGATGGCACTTTGGTGGTGGCGCCTACTGAGTGTTAAGTGGGGTGCCAGAATCAGAGCAGGAAGATATGTCACGCTTCCGTGCGAAAGCTGAGAAAGATGACGTGTTCTGTGTTAAATAGTCAACTACATCCTGACAATATTGGGGGTTGATGGCACGTGCCTTCTTCTGAACACTGTACTTTGGTCGAGGGCCACACGAAATCACGACAGCGCGACCTCAAACAGACCTGCCAGGTGGCCTGCCTCTGCCTTTTGTTTTGTCCATATTGGGAGGGATGAAGTAAAAGGTATGCACTGACTTGACTTATACAATGTGCAGTCACACAGGTGCAGTCACACAGGTATGCATGGAGTGGTATATCACACTGCGTGCACTCACGTAGGTAGGTGGGTGCACTGAACACAACAGGTAGGTATATGCAGTGATGGGTATTACAAATGTGCACCTGTCACACACACGTACCGTGAACAGGTAGAGTGACTGGTGGTATTAAATATCACACTGCGTGCACTAAAGTGAACAACAGGTAGGTATATGCAGTGATGGGTATTGTAATGTGCACCTGTCACACACAGACAGGTACCGAACAGGCACAGTGACACTGCGTGCGCTCACGTAGGTAGGTGGGTGCACTGTGAACAACAGGTAGGTATATGCAGTGATGCGTATTACAATATGCACCTGTCACACACACAGGTAGTCACTGAATGTGCTACGCCTGGCAGTGGCACACACAGTAGGAATTACCAAGGCTGTCTATGCAACACAAGTGTCTGTGGGACACACACACACAAAAAAAATAGATCACAGGGAACAAGATTAGCTCTCAAAAGAGCTGTTGAGGGGTGCTTTTTTTAGCAATAATAATCAGCATGGAGCAAGCTAAGAAGCCTACAAGAGCCTAACTAAGCTTTCCCTATTGGTCTATGCACAGCAGCTCTCCCTTCTCTAATTACTGCAGGCACACGAGTGAGTGAAAAGCCTGACGCTGCCTGCCTTTTATAAGGGGGGGGGGGTGGCTCCAGGAGGGAGTGTAGCCTGATTGGCTACAATGTGCCTGCTGACTGTGATGTAGAGGGTCAAAATTGACCCTAATGATGCACTATGGGAGCAAATCGAACTTCCAAAAAACCACCGAAGTTCGCCAGCGAACCGTTTGGGCCATCACTAGTCCCTTGCTGTGTTTATTTCACTCAATATACATATACATTACTATAGTACTATATATCTTTTCCAATGTCAGAATCTCCTCAGTTCCCGTTACCAAGCTTGGCCTTATCTACTTCACAGAGTTCCTGCAGTGAAACTTCAGCCTATCATCTACTGCAGATATTAACTATAATGATGCTGCTAAGTGCAAAAGTGATTGTCAATGTTATTTTTAAAGGTTGCTAAATATATTTTTATCTTGAAATCATGCCTCTCGTCCATGCCACACTCTTCCAGCGAACGGCATCTGAATAGCAGACACTAAATTGCCATAGCAACCAAAAACAATGCAGTTCTGACAAATATTCTCTTTGAGTTCTGGATTCTGCACATGTGCAAGTTGTGGGAAGTGCCTGCTGTAAGCAGTGGGCAGCTGGGAGCAGGTGGTTGTGGAAAAATATATATTTAGAAAACATGAGGATTACATTGGAAACCGATTTTTTGTTCTTTTAGATGCTATACTATAATTGTTCATTACTTCTAGACAAACATTACAATTATGCAGCACTTTTAAAGCACAACTAACGTGAGAGGGATATGACTGCCATGTTTATTTCCCTTTAAGCACTGTAAATTGCCTGGCTGTCCTGCATACCCTCTGCCTCTAATACATACACCTTGAACAAGCATGCTGATCAGATGTTTCAGGCAGCAGAATAAAATAAGAAACACAGTCTGGTTATTAATATGTTTTGCACATGTCACATGTCACCTCAGTTACACTTTAAGCTATGCTAATTATTACCATCCCCACCACCGCCACTTCCACATATATACTTTCTTCTGAGACCACGCCCAGTTATTTTCACATGTGTCTCCTATACTCATTTTTGAGATGATATCTATACCCAGCTTATGAGACAATGACACACATTGGATTCCATCAATACTAGTTACACCACTATTTTATTTATTTATTTTTTTTTGTAAATAAGTCCCTCAAAATTAAATTCCATTTTCATAAGGGAATAAGCACTCCTACCCATGTAAGCTCTCCATTTTGCAGAAAATTATGCAATCTTTATTTCAGTAGTTTCTACTTGTTCTTGTTTGCACATAGCAAATGTGTATGCTTTCTGGCATTCACTTAAATGTCTGATTGTTCACGGAATGAGATTCAGGCACAAATTGTAAATTGTGCCCAAACCTACTTCCTTCACTAAGCTCCTCCCACTGGCCAGCTATCACCATTTTATATACCGATATAACACGTTGGTAACAGGATACCTGGTCTATTGATAGCTGTTGGAGGAAGGCACAATTTGCAACTGAGGTCTGAGTATCACTCCAGATACAATTGGACACAGGTTCACATAAATAAATTAAATTTTGTAAAAAAAAACAAAACAAAAACATATGATATAACAAGGGCATCTTATTTGTGCAGCAAATTAATCATGTAGGGAAACGGGAACTTGTGAGCAGGCTGTACTTCACAGACTACACCAAGCAAGATGCTGTCGCCATGGTTGCAAATAAAGGAGCCTTGAATTACCTGTAAGTTGTGCAAATTGAGCTGGCTGTAAATTAAACTTTATTTTTAACTTAACACATTATTTAATTACATTAGGACTTGTGTACTACTGATACATGTTTATTTATTTCTCAACTAAAATATAATTATACTTTCTCCAAATTCATATGATCCCCACATGCTTCAGAAGACATTAATTTGCTGACCTTGTTAAAATATAGCTTTGCTCTTCATAGCTTTCTGTAAAAGCATCAGCATATTTGAGATTTAAATCAACTTTCTTTTGCTTTTATTGTTTATATATAAGAGTTCCAATGCAAATGATTTTGCCCAACAGCTAGAAATCCTACTGTATTTGAAATGAAACCACCAGCCTCATAGTGTCGTGGACAAATTGGTGGAATAATGTGCTGAGAATAGTGTGGTGGAATAATGTGCTGAGAAAAGAAGCTGCCACAGGAACAAACTTTGGGAAGTTGTAATACCTGTGTGCATAAGCTAAGCATTTAGTTTTAAGCTAGTGAAGTGAAAAGACATTTAGCAGATTGCAGATGATGGCATAGGTGTATTGCCATTGGATCTTTTCCAAGGAGAAGTGTAAAATAAGATGTAAGTAGGGGGAATTAAATGGTTTAATAATGATTACCACTACTCCAAACATTCAGAGAGGTGAATATTACTATGGATGAGCAAAATTGTTGTTCACAAAAATGATATATATATATATACAGTGGTGTGAAAAACTATTTGCCCCCTTCCTGATTTCTTATTTTTTTGCATGTTTGGCACACTTAAATGTTTCTGCTCATCAAAAATCTTTAACTATTAGTCAAAGATAACCTAATTGAACACAAAATGCAGTTTTAAATGATCGTTTTTATTATTTAGTGAGAAAAAAAAAACTCCAAATCTACAGGGCCCTGTGTGAAAAAGTGATTGCCCCCCCTTGTTAAAAAATAACTTAAAGGTGGTTTATTACACCTGAGTTCAATTTCTGTAGTCACCCCCAGGCCTGATTACTAGTGTTGGGCGAACAGTGTTCGCCACTGTTCGGGTTCTGCAGAACATCACCCTGTTCGGGTGATGTTCGCGTTCGGCCGAACACCTGATGGTGTTCGGCCTTTTAAGTTCGGGTTCGCCCCGAACTACTAAATGGCCGCCGAACAGGGCCGAACAGGGCCCCTGTTCGGCCGAACAGGGCCCTGTTCGGCCGAATACTGCCCCCCTATGGGGTCGCAGGCATAAGGGGGGAGCATGCCCCGATCGCGGGGGGGGGGGTCGGAAATTCCCCCCACCCCCTCCGCTAGCGCTCCCCCCTCTGCCCGCTTCCCCATACAAAAGTTTAATGAAGTAAAACAGTACCGGTGGTAGTGGGTGGCTGGCAGTGGGCGGCACTATGAAGTGAGTGACTGAGGAGGAGGAGTCCGGAGAGTGACGCGTTGAGGGAGGCCGGGCAGCGGGCGGTTCAGCAGTAGTATGGTACTACTGCTCAACCGCCCGCTGCCCGGCCTCCCTCAACGCGTCACTCTCCGGACTCCTCCTCCTCAGTCACTCACTTCATAGTGCAGCCCACTGCCAGCCACCCACTACCACCGGTACTGTTCTACTTCCTTAAACTTTTGTATGGGGAAGCGGGCAGAGGGGGGAGCGCTAGCGGAGGGGGTGGGGGGAATTTCCGACCCCCCCCCCCGCGATCGGGGCATGCTTCCCCCTTATGCCTGCGACCCCATAGGGCCCCCAAAAGCGGGATGTTCGGGGAGTTCGGGGTTCGGCCCGAACATGCCGAACATCGCGGCCATGTTCGGCGAACTTTCCCGAACCCGAACATCCAGGTGTTCGCCCAACACTACTGATTACTGCCACACCTGTTTCAATCAAGAAATCACTTAAATAGGAGCTATCTGACACAGAGAAGTAGACCAAAAGCACCTCAAAAGCTAGACATCATGCCAAGATCCAAAGAAATTCAGGAACAAATGAGAACAAAAGTACTGTAATTGAAATCTATCAGTCTGGTAAAGGTTATAAAGCCATTTCTAAAGCTTTGGGACTCCAGCAAACCACAGTGAAAGCCATTATCCACAAATGGCAAACACATGGAACAGTGATGAACCTTCCCAGTAGTGGCCGGCCGACCAAAATTACCCCAAGAGCGCAGAGAAAACTCATCCGAGAGGCCACAAAAGACCCCAGGACAACATCTAAAGAACTGCAGGCCTCACTTGCCTCAATTAAGGTCAGTGTTCATGACTCCACCATAAGAAAGAGACTGGGCAAAAACAGCCTGCATGGAAGATATCCAAGGCGCAAACCACTTTTAAGCAAAAAGAACATTAAGGCTCGTCTCAATTTTGCTAAAAAAACATCTCAATGATTGCCAAGACTTTTGGGAAAATACCTAGTGGACCGACGAGAAAAAAGTTGAACTTTTTGGAAGGTGCGTGTCCCGTTACATCTGGCGTAGAAGTAACACAGCATTTCAGCAAAAGAACATCATACCAACAGTAAAATATGGTGGTGGTAGTGTGATGGTCTGGGGTTGTTTTGCTGCTTCAGGACCTGGAAGGCTTGCTGTGATAGATGGAATCATGAATTCTACTGTCTGCCAAAAAATCCTGAAGGAGAACGTCCGGCCATCTGTTCGTCAACTCAAGCTGAAGCGATCTTGGGTGCTGCAGCAGGACAATGACCCAAAACACACCAGCAAATTCACCTCTGAATGGCTGAAGAAAAACAAAATGAAGACTTTGGAGTGGCCTAGTCAAAGTCCTGACCTGAATCCTATTGAGATGTTGTGGCATGACCTTAAAAAGGCTGTTCATGCTAGAAAACCCTCAAATAAAGCTGAATTACAACAATTCTGCAAAGATGAGTGGGCCAAAATTCCTCCAGAGCGCTGTAAAAAACACATTGCAAGTTATTGCAAACGCTTGATTGCAGTTATTGCTGCTAAGGGTGGCCCAACCAGTTATTAGGTTCAGGGGGCAATTTCTTATCTTATGTTATCTTTGACTAATAGTTAACGGTTTTTGATGAGCAGAAGCATTTGAGTGTGAAAAACATGCAAAAGAATAAGAAATCAGGAAGGGGGCAAATAGTTTTTTTCACACCACTGTATATATATATATATATATATATATATATATATATATATATATATATATATATATATATGTATATATATATATATATATGTATATATATACAGTGGGTTGCAAAAGTGTTCGGCCCCCTTGAAGTTTTCCACATTTTGTCATATTACTGCCACAAACATGCATCAATTTTATTGGAATTCCACGTGAAAGACCAATGCAAAGTGGTGTACACGTGAGAAGTGGAACGAAAATGATACATGATTTCAAACATTTTTTACAAATAAATAACTGCAAAGTTGGGTGTGCATAATTATTCGGCCCTCTGAGTCAATACTTTGTAGAACCACCTTTTGCTGCAATTACAGCTGCCAGTCTTTTAGGGTATGTCTCTACCAGCTTTGTACATCTAGAGACTGAAATCCTTGCCCATTCTTCTTTGCAAAACAGCTCCAGCTCAGTCAGTTTAGATGGACAGCATTTGTGAACAGCAGTTTTCAGATCTTGCCACAGATTCTCGATTGGATTTAGATCTGGACTTTGACTGGGCCATTCTAACACATAGAGATGTTTTGTTTTAAACCATTCCATTGTTGCCCTGGCTTTATGTTTAGGGTCATTGTCCTGCTGGAAGGTGAACCTCCGCCCCAGTCTCAAGTCTTTTGCAGTCTCCAAGAGGTTTTCTTTTAAGTTTGCCATTTATTTGGCTCCATCCATCTTCCCATCAACTCTGACCAGCTTCCCTGTCCCTGCTGAAGAGATGCACCCCCCGAGCATGATGCTGCCACCACCATATTTGACAGTGGGGATGGTGTGTTCAGAGTGATGTGCAGTGTTAGTTTTCTGCCACACATAGCGTCTTGCATTTTGGCCAAATAGTTCAATTTTGGTCTCATCTGACCAGAGCACCTTCTTCCACATGGTTGCTGTGTCCCCCACATGGCTTGTGGCAAACTGCAAACGGGACTTCTTATGCTTTCTGTTAACAATGCCTTTCTTCTTGCCCCTCTTCCATAAAGGCCAACTTTGTACAGTGCATGACTAATAGTTGTCCTATGGACAGAGTCTCCCACCTGAGCTGTAGATCTCTGCTGCTCATCCAGAGTCACCATGGGCCTCTTGACTGCATTTCTGATCAGCACTCTCCTTGTTCGGCCTGTGAGTTTAGGTGGATGGCCTTGTCTTGGTAGGTTTACAGTTGTGCCATACTCCTTCCATTTCTGAATGATCACTTGAACGGTGCTCTGTGGGATGTTCAAGGCTTTGGAAATCTTTTTGTAGCCTAAGCCTGCTTTAAATTTCTCAATAACTTGATCCCTGACCTGTCTTGTGTGTTCTTTGGACTTCACGGTGTTGTTGCTCCCAATATTCTCTTAGACAACCTCTGAGGCCCTCACAGAGCAGCTGTATTTGTACTGACATTAGATTACACTCTATTTAGTCATTAGCACTCATCAGGCAATGTCTATAGGCAACTGACTGCACTCAGATCAAAGGGGGCCGAATAATTATGCACACACCACTTTGCAGTTATTTATTTGTAAAAAATGTTTGGGATCATGTATGATTTTCATTCCACTTCTCACGTGTACACCACTTTGTGTTGGTCTTTCATGTGGAATTCCAATAAAATTGATTCATGTTTGTGGCAGTAATATGACAAAATGTGGAAAACTTCAAGGGGGCTGAATACTTTTGCAAATCACTGTATATATATATATATATATATATATATATATATATATATATATATATATATATATATATATATATATATATATATATATATATATATATATATATATATATATATATTATAAGTTATTAAAGTGGACCCAAATTAAAAATACAAGATTTCAGGAATAAAATCTATTTTCTAAATTATAATAATAAATAGCAGCCTTTTTTTCAGCTGCATGATGACAAATATACAATGTTCTACATTGATTGGAGGAACTTCTCCCTTCCTTTCATATTGCCGGGACCGAATCCGGCAGACTGGTGGAGTAGGAGGTGTCTGGCAAAGCAGGAATTGCTAATGGCTGCCACCTGTATAACCCTAGTTATGAAAAGAGAAGGGTGAAAAGCATGCACTGAAGTGCTCATAGGCTTGAAGGAGTGTTTATTTATCTTTGTATGTGTCCGAGTGGTGCAACTAAATATTTTGAATTAAACATTTTTTTGGTTTGAGTCCGCTTTAAGAAGTTATTGCTGTTTTAGCAACACAGCTGAGGTGAGGTGTACTAAGGTGTCAAAATCTAGTACATACAAGATGAAAAACCCTAGAATGCAAAGCGATTAAACAAAATTTTATTAAATCAGTATCATGAGACAAGTCATGTTTTTATTATATGTGATTACAGTAAATAAGGTGCAACAACCAATTACTTACAACCTGACATAATTTTCTCATCTTATTTATAATATTTGTTTTACTTACATGGTAGGGTAGTGAAAGGTAGTGAAAGGTGTTGGTGCTAGGTATAGTAAATATAAAATATACGCTTAAACGAAAAAAATATGCATTCGCTTAAATTAATCTGCAAAAAAGACCCCAAGTAAAACAATCAGTGCTAATGAACCTTAAAGGACATCCAAGGTGAAAATAAATTGTTGAGAAAATTAATTGTATCTATCCTCTTTCTCCAAAAATTACTTTTCCAAATATCCCACAGTTTTATTTTATATTTAAATCTAGTTTTTACGTTTTTACTGCTTCATCGGCTCTGCTCAATGACACCTTCATTGAAGTATGTCAGAGCTCAAATCTATGAATTATTTACCTTTTTTATATCTTTTCTGCTCTCACAAGCCATTTACTGACAGGAAAATGTTTCATGGCTGTAATTGCTTATCAGTGAGGGTTATGCTATAGTCTGACCCAGTCCGACCTGGTCCCGACCCAGACAGAAACTGTCACTTACATACCTGATGTTTAACTCTTTGAGGCAGAGAAAGAAAAAAGGAACACAGCCTAGTTATTTGTGTGCTAGGCACTGTACATATACATGTCCATCTCATCATGTCACATGTCACCTCGGTTGTCCTTTAAGGAATTTTACTCCACTTTGTGAAATAAGGTGTATTGGCAGTGGTTTAAGTTCACTGGTTGGCCACGTGTCAACCAAACCTGTTGCAGTCAATACATCAATCCCTGCTCATTTGGTCTAAATAAAAAAAATTTTAGAAATGTGAAAAAAGGAAAATGAACAGCCAATTTTACATAATGCTAAACAATGTCTCATTCTCGTTCTGCTCCTTTTCTCTTTACTAACTGAAAGGGGCTTGTATTCAAGTACGCTTACATTTCCACATTCATGTCAAACATCTAAGATCTCTTTTATTTTGTTATTAAATCACCTGCTACCTTGACAGTAGTTCAAGTTAAAACAACAACGTAATTATTGTTTCCAACCATATACTTAAATAGAAAATGTCCTTCTTTTTCAGAAACTCATTAATTAATTGACCTGTAGGGTAGGTGTATCTGAGAGTTCAAAAGAAAGGAAAAAAGCACCTTCTTTCAGCCTTCTCCAATTAGTGTTTTAATGTATGAGTAGGTTTAAAGACTACTCAACGTATGGATTTAAAGATGGTCTGCAGGTAGAATATAAAGACTTTTTTTTTTTAATTCTCATTTTGCAATCATCCAGATGACAGTTCATAAATTAATGTATTGATTGGTCCTCTCTTACCAAACAAGCCATCCATAACTCTCACAATTCCCGCCAAATACTTCAAGTTAGTGGACAACACCACCATGGTCGGTCTTGTCACAAAGGATAACATCCAGGAGTACCAGCAGCAGGTGGAGAGAATTTGCCACTGGCGCAAGGAGAACAGACTGGTGCTTAAAGAGAAACTGTAACCAAGAATTGAACTTCATCCCAATCAATAGCTGATACCCCCTTTTCCATGAGAAATATTTTCCTTTACACAAACGGATCATCAGGGGGCTCTGTATGGCTGAGATTGGGGTAAAGCCCCTCCCACAGTGTGATGTCAGGACCTAGGTTCTGACATTACACTGTGGGAGCCGTGTTACATTGTGGGAAATAACAGCTGTTTACAGCTGTTTCCAACTGCCAAAAAAAGCAAGCAGCATCTCCTTCCACTGACATCAGCTGCCAGCAGTAAAAATTTCACCATGTGATTAATGTTAGAATGTAAATCAGGGAGAGGAAAGATTTTACAATGGGCAAGCACTGACTAAATCATTTATACATAATTATTGTAAAAATAAAGCACTATTTATTACATTATTTTCACTGGAGCTCCTCTTTAACACTGCAAACAACGTTGATCTACATTCATGGTATGGAGGTATCCTTCGCCCATCTCCAGCAAAGCCCAATGTCACTGCTACCCAGCGGAAAGCCCATCAGAGACTTTTCTTCCTTCACCAACTGAGGAGGTTTGGCATAGCCCAAGAGATTCTGACAAACTTCTACTCCGCCACCATCAAATCGATCCTCTGTTCTTCCATCTTGGTCTGGTATGTCGACGCCACTGCCAGTACAGACACAAACTACAGAGGGTCATCAGACCCCTGCACTCACTTGCCCTGCTATACAACACAAGACTGCAATCTAGGGCGCTGAGGTTGCCAACGATCCCTTTTACCCAGGCCATTGTTACTTCAGTCTGCTTCCATCAGGCCAGAGGCTTTGGGCAATCACCCACAGGATGTCTAGACACAGGAAATCTCTCTTCCCCTTCGGCTGTCAGCTTTTTAAATTCTCTTAATTTACCCCCACCAGCACACCCACCTCAATGAGCTGCGGCCCGGGCTGCATCATGGTCAACCAGTCAACCAGCCCACATGTCAAAATTGATCAGCCAACTTGATGTCACAATTAGAACTGTTATAGTCTAATGGTTTTTATGTTTAATGCAAATTTCTGCTCCTGTTGTTCTTGTAACTGCTGCTTGTAACTGCATGCTTGTGCACCTATCTATATATATTTTCTTCTTGAGCTATGTATTGTGCCAAACTCAATTCCAGGCAGCCAGCTTGGCAAAATAAATTATTCTGATTCTAAAGGTGACCATGAACGGTCCAATTTCTAGCGATAAATCTTTCGAGCGATCAGAAATTCTGGTCGGATTGGTTGAAAATAATCTCAGTTGATGGGCACAATCGATTATGAACGATTATTAAAAAAAATGTCCGACTGGATTTTTGTCAAACCAAAATTTGGATTTTCTTGATTGGTTGTGAATAGATAGGAAGCAAAGATTGGTTCAATGATGGTGTAGTGAGCGATTTTTCTTCCGATCAGAATTTCTGATCGCTCGATTTTTTGCTAGAAATTGGACATTAGTGGCCACCTTTACACTGATAAGCTCTAATGATGCTTTGCTGGTGGAGAGGGGCTTTCCCGTCTCTATGTTTCTCCTTCTAAAGGTAGCCACTAACGATCCAATTTCTAGCGAAAAATCATTTGAGCTATCACATCATTCTGATTATTCGGTTTATTGCTCGCTCATACAACCTACCACCTAAATGAATTTTGGCTCCTTTTCTTGTCACTAATAAAGCTTTCTTTTAGTGCTATTTGATTGCTGCTGCGATTTTTACTTTTTATTATATTCATCAAAAAAGACATGAATTTTGTCAAAAAAATGATTTTTTTAACTTTCTGTGCTGACATTTTTCAAATAAAGTAAAATTTCTGTATACATGCAGCACAAAAAATGTGGATAAACATGTTTTTAATAAAAAAAAACCCCATTCAGCCTATATTGATTGGTTTGGGTAAAAGTTATAGCGTTTACAAACTATGATGCAAAAAGTGAATTTTCCCATTTTGAAGCATCTATGACTTTTCTGACCACCTGTCATGTTTCATGAGGGGCTAGAATTCCAGGATAGTATAAATACCCCCCAAATGACCCCATTTTGGAAAGAAGACATCCCAAAGTATTCACTGAGAGGCATGGTGAGTTCATAGAAGATTTTATTTTTTGTCACAAGTTAGCGGAAAATGACACTTTGTGAAAAAAAAGAAAAAAAAAGTTTCCATTTCTGCTAACTTGCGACAAAAAAAAAATGAAATCTGCCATGGACTCACTATGCTCCTCTATGAATACCTTGAAGTGTCTACTTTCCAAAATGGGGTCATTTGTGGGGTGTGTTTACTGTCCTGGCATTTTGCGGGTGCCTAATTGTAAGCACCCCTGTAAAGCCTAAAGGTGCTCATTGGACTTGTCATTTTCCGCTAACTTGTGACAAAAAAAAAATCTTCTATGAACTCACCATACTCCTAACGGAATACCTTTGGGTGTCTTCTTTCTACAATGGGGTCATTTGTGGGGTTCCTATTCTGCCCTGGTATTTTAGGGGCCTTAAACCGTGAGGAGTAGTCTTGAAACCAAATGTCGCAAAATGACCTGGGAAATCCTAAAGGTACTCATTGGACTTTGGGCCCCTCAGCACACTTAGGGTGTAAAAAAGTGCCACACATGTGGTACCGCCGTACTCAGGAGAAGTAGTATAATGTGTTTTGGGGTGTATTTTTACACATACCTATGCTGGGTGGGAGAAATATCTCTGTAAATGACAATTGTTTGATTTTTTTACACACAATTGTCCATTTACAGAGAGATTTATCCCACTCAGCATGGGTATGTGTAAAAATACACCACAAAACACATTATACTACTTCTCCTGAGTACGGCGATACCACATGTGTGGCACTTTTTTGCACCCTAACTGCGCTAAGGGGCCCAAAGTCCAATGAGTACCTTTAGGATTTCACAGGTCATTTTTGTTTCAAGACTACTCCTCACGGTTTAGGGGCCCTAAAATGCCAGGGCAGTATAGGAACCCCACTAATGACCCCATTTTAGAAAGAAGACACCACAAGGTATTCCGTTAGGAGTATGGTGAGTTCATAGAAGATTTTATTTTTTGTCACAAGTTAGCGGAAATTGATTTTAATTGTTTTTTTTCACAAAGTGTCATTTTCCGCTAACTTGTGACAAAAAAAATTCTTCTATGAACTCACCATACTCCTAACGGAAAACCTTTGGGTGTCTTCTTTCTAGAATGGGGTCATTTGTGGGGTTCCTATACTGCCCTGGCATTTTAGGGGCCTTAAACCATGAGGAGTAGTCTTGAAACCAAATGTCGCAAAAAGACCTGTGAAATCCTAAAGGTACTCATTGGACTTTGGGCCCCTTAGCGCACTTAGGGTGTAAAAAAGTGCCACACATGTGGTACCGCCGTACTCAGGAGAAGTAGTATAATGTGTTTTGTGGTGTATTTTTAAACATACCCATGCTGGGTGGAAGAAATATCTTTGTAAGTGACAATTGTTTGATTTTTTTTTACACACAATTGTCCATTTACAGAGAGATTTCTCCCACTCAGCATGGGTATGTGTAAAAATACACCCCAAAACACATTATACTACTTCTGAGTACGGCGATACCACATGTGTGGCACTTTTTTGCACCCAAACTGCGCTAAGGGGCCCAAAGTCCAATGAGTACCTTTAGGATTTTACAGGTCATTTTTGTTGCAAGACTACTCCTCACGGTTTAGGGCCCCTAAAATGCCAGGGCAGTATAGGACTACTTCTCCTGAGTATGGTGATGCCACATGTGTGACACTTTTTTGCAGCCTAGGTGCGCTAAGGGGCCCAACGTCCTATTCACAGGTCATTTTGAGGCATTTGTTTTCTAGACTACTCCTCACGGTTTAGGGCCCCTAAAATGCCAGGGCAGTATAGGAACCCCACAAGTGACCCCATTTTAGAAAGAAGACACCCCAAGGTATTCGGTTAGGAGTATGGTGAGTTCATAGAAGATTTTTTTTTTGTCACAAGTTAGCGGAAAATGACACTTTGTGAAAAAAAAACAATTAAAATCAATTTCCGCTAACTTTTGACAAAAAATAAAATCTTCTATGAACTCGTCATACACCTAACAGAATACCTTGGGGTGTCTTTTTTCTAAAATGGGGTCACTTGTGGGGTTCCTATACCGCCCTGGCATTTTACGGTCCCAAAACCGTGAGTAGTCTGGAAACCAAATGTCTCAAAATGACTGTTCAGGGGTATAAGCATCTGCAAATTTTGATGACAAGTGGTCTATGAGGGGGCAAATTTTGTGGAACCGGTCATAAGCAGGGTGGCCTTTTAGATGACAGGTTGTATTGGGCCTGATCTGATGGATAGGAGTGCTAGGGGGGTGACAGGAGGTGATTGATTGGTGTCTCAGGAGGTGGTTAGAGGGGAAAATAGATGCAATCAATGCACTGGGGAGGTGATCGGAAGGGGTTCTGAGGGGGATCTGAGGGTTTGGCTGAGTGATCAGGAGCACACACGGGGCAAATTAGGGCCTGATCTGATGGGTAGGTGTGCTAGGGGGTGACAGGAGGTGATTGATGGGTGTCTCAAGGTGTGATTAGAGGGGGGAATAGATGTAAGCAATGCACTGGCGAGGTGATCAGGGCTGGGGTCTGAGGGAGTTCTGAGGGTGTGGGCGGGTGATTGAGTGCCCTAGGGGCAGATAGGGGTCTAATCTGATGGGTAGCAGTGACAGGGGGTGATTGATGGGTAATTAGTGGGTGTTTAGGGTAGAGAACAGATGTAAACAATGCACTTGGGAGGTGATCTGACGTCGGATCTGCGGGCGATCTATTGGTGTGGGTGGGTGATCAGATTGCCCGCAAGGGGCAGGTTAGGGGCTGGTTGATGGGTGGCAGTGACAGGGGGTGATTGATGGGTGGCAGTGACAGGGGGTGATTGATGGGTGATTGACAGGTGATCAGTGGGTTATTACAGGGAAGAACAGATGTAAATAATGCACTGGCGAATTGATAAGGGGGGGGGGTCTGAGGGCAATCTGAGCGCGTAGGCGGGTGATTGGGTGCCCGCAAGGTGCAGATTAGGGTCTGATCTGATGGGTAACAGTGACAGGTGGTGATAGGGGGTGATTGATGGGTGATTGATGGGTAATTAGTGGGTGTTTAGGGTAGAGAACAGATGTAAACAATGCACTTGGGAGGTGATCTGACCTCGGATCTGCGGGCGATCTATTGGTGTGGGTGGGTGATCAGATTGCCCGCAAGGGGCAGGTTAGGGGCTGATTGATGGGTGGCAGTGACAGGGGGTGATTGATGGGTGATTGACAGGTGATTGGCAGGTGATCAGTGGGTTATAACAGGGGGGATAGAGGAATACAGTACACAGGGGTGGGGGTCTGGGGAGAATCTGAGGGTTGGGGGGGGGTTTGATCAGGAGGGAGCAGGGGGCAGTTTAGGGCATAAAAATAAGAATAGCGTTTACAGATAGTGACAGGGAGTGATTGATGGGTGATTAGTGGGGTGATTGGGTGCAAACAGTGTTCTGGGGGGTGGGCAAGGGGGGGTCTGAAGGCTGGGGTGGGAGATCAGGGGAGCTGTGGGCAAAAAAAAAAAATATGTGTGGTGTATACTTACTACTGCTTCCTCCTCGCTGGTGGTCTCTGGAACAATGAGACCACGAGGCGAGGAGGAAGCGTGTATAAAGCACTTTGTTTAACTAGCAAAGTGCTTTATACACTTAATTTAACTGGATTGCGGATTTTCTCCACCTGCCGGCGCTGCTAATTGACCGGGGACTGGAGTCTAAGTCCACGGCCATCAATTCCCTGCGGAGGATCGCGTCACGGATGACGCGATCATTTCGCCCATGCCCGTACAAGGACCGCCACCTCTGTGCATGCGGCGGTCCTTACGGGATCCACTTTCCGCCCGCCCATGTGCAGTGGGCAGTCGTTAAGTGGTTAAAGTGAACAATTCATTTTAGAATGAGATGTTTGCTGTTAATCTCTTACATAACCACCAGTTCCATTTTTCAGTGTACCCAAACAACACACTACACATCCATTGCGACACACATGCTATTTCTGAAGGAAGTAACTTTATTGAATGGTACAACAATATAGCAACATTAAGGTATCTTCACAAGACCTAGGTAAGATGTATGTGTGCATAGACAGCATGTTAAGTCTTCTGGGCTTCACTACATACAATCTATGTACTAAAGATGCTCATTTGGATTTTGAGGAATTGAAATTTCTGCATTTCCGATCAGAAATCTGTATTTCCGAGCAGAACTCAGAAATTGGAAAACGGAATTCAGAAATCAGATTTCGGAAATAACTTGGACATTGGATTTTGGCGCATTACAACATTACAGCTACTCTGCAATTTTACACCAATCACAGAACTCAGAATCATTGGTCCAATCAGAGAATGCAGCAATGACTTGGAACTATTTGACCAGACAGAGAACACAAAAAATAACCAAAAAAAAGGCTACTTGGAAATTGGAACTTGGAAATCCACGTAATCAGTAATTGCCATTCGCAGAAATCAGATTTTCCATGGAATCGGAAATCGGTATTTCTGACCATTCCTACTACATACTGCGTTATGAAAATAACGTATCATGCAACACATCCATTATTCATGTAACAGGTAATATAGGCGTTGCATGTAGAATCTGGGTTTGTATAACAAAGCATGTGTATATATCATGTGTCACAAAGCAGTTCCCAGGACTATCCGCAGAAGATGGGTACAGTTTAGTTGCAATTAGTAATCCATTTATTGTCTATGCAATGCAATCAGTGGCGTATATGCACTTTACAATAAAAAATAAATAAAAATGCAATCTCACAGGTGCATTAATTTATTTTTCAGGAAATGCTCATCAAATGTAAATCTTTTACATGTACAGAATAAATATGCATTAAAATAATGATGAATTATATGATGAGCACCTATAGGTGTGCTGTTTCCTGGAAAAAAAAATAGATTTGTATGCTGTTGAGATTAAAAATGCTGAATTTATGGCATGGATATATTCATTTCTCAGTAGTTTTCATACTCTCCCCAGCTTCAACCAAAGCTTTAAAATTACAAAGTATTAATGTATTTACTACTCAGTGAAATTTTGTTGATTGCACAATTTAAAGCAGAGGTCTTGTTATTGAGTAGATTGTAAAAACTTGTAGCACAACCAGCTATGGCGTTTATGATAACGCTACAGTGTATGTCGGCACAGTATGATGCCAACTATGCTATTTGTTGACTTGTCTGACAACAGTGTATGTTGTATGTATAAAATAAAATGTTAATTATCATCAAAAATATACTTATTTAAATATTATCAAATTATCATCAAAAATATACTTATGGGATATACTTATTTAAAATTCTAAAACTCTGCATTTAAAAATGTTATCTACCGTAATTTTGTACTGGCATTTAAGTAGTTCTCTGCATTTCAGATGGCTAGAGAAAAACCTTAGAATTACATATGTATATCTTTGCATTTGCTTTCACACACTTGCGCTTTTTAGCAATCTGTTTTGAAGTTCCTTGAAGTTAGCAGCCTAATTGCACCTATCACTCATGACTAGAGAGGATTAATTTATCTTATATAATTTCTCCTCCAGGTGCAGGGTGCGGCGATGGGGACGACTTGTGCCCCGTCTTACGCAAACCTGTACCTGGGGGAGTGGGAGAGAGCGGTTTTCTCGGATGAGTCTCTGTTGATGTACCTGTGCCACATTGTGGCATGGCACAGGTACATCGACGATATCCTACTATTTTGGACAGGTGGGCACGAGTTGCTCACGAAATTCGTGCACCAGCTAAACGATAACAGACGCAATCTGCGCTTTACGTTCCAGGCGGACGACGGGGCTATCCCCTTTCTGGACTTGAAAATATCCCTGGATGGTGAGGGCTATGTGACCACCACCCTATATAGGAAAGAGACCTCCACTAACTCTCTGTTGAGAGCGGATAGCTTCCACCCCCCACATACTGTCAGAGGTGTTCCCACCGGGCAGTATCTGAGGGTGCGAAGGAACTGCTCTGAAGCAGTTTCCTTCGAGAAGGAGGCTAGTGATTTACGTAAGAGGTTTAAGGACAGGGGATACCGCGACGTCCACCTTAGACGCGCATACCAACGCGCAGCTCATGCTGACCGCGAGGCTCTAATAGGAGTACAACGAAGTTCCACGCGAGAACAGAACGATATACGCTTTTGCACGAGATACTGTGTCCAAAGTGGTTTGATTATGGACGTCCTGAAACGTCACTGGTATATCTTACGTAATGACCCCAAACTGAGCTCCTTGGTTCCCGAGTCCCCCAAAGTGTCTTTCAGGAGGGCACCCTCCCTAAGAGACCTCTTGGTCAATTTTACTGGATCAGGAGACACCACCAGACACTGTAGGGTGACGGGGACCTACAGATGTGAGGGCTGTACAACCTGCCGCTTTATGCAGGTAGGGAGATTTGTCGACCTACCGGATGGTAGAACCTGGACACTTTCTCACTTTGTCAACTGTGACACTATTCTGGTGGTATACCTCTTGGTCTGTCCCTGCGGAGCCTTTTACGTGGGGAAGACCAAGAGGGAACTCAGGAGACGGATCAATGAACATATATCTAAGATTAAAAGTAAAGATCCAGTAGTTCTATCTCCGGTGGCTCGGCACTTTAAGACGGTACATGGAGGAAAGTACCATGACCTTAGGGTCATAGGTTTGGACCGTATACATACCAACATTCGGGGGGGCAATTTTGACAGATTGGCCCCCCAACTCGAAGCACGGTGGATCTTCGAATTAAGAGCCACTACTCCCCCTGGGCTAAATGACTCGCAGAGTTACTCCTCCTTTCTGCCGCTGTGATTGGCGGCTTCTCCTTCTCCCTGGCGTCCTGGGTGCACTGACGCGCCATCTATGTTTCGGTGGCGCGTCGAAAGGGTATGTGCCCTTGACCTGATGGAGGTCGGACATGACCTGGTCTTGTGTTGTGATCACACAACGCACCTTGTGGCAAATGTTATAAATTTTGTGCATAATTCATATGGATAGTTTCCTATATGGGGCCCAGTTCTTAGATCTGCGGCCGCCGCATATTTTGCATGTCTCTCTTTAACTTTTCATTTATCGGCCACTGTTCCACCTAAACAGTTTAAACCTTACGTATTTGGTCTTCGGTGTAATGGCCGCCGGACGCCTCCGCCCCTATCCGTTTCCCTTGTCTGTGGACGCTGGTCTTGGTCCGCTGGCGAGGTGCGGGTGTGGGCGGTTGCGCCCGGATTGGCCGCTGACCAGTTCTAATAGACAGCGTGTGCATGATTGCGTGTATCCTGCTGGTTGACACGCCCCCTTGAGAAAGCCGGAAGTGAACCGGCGAAACATGTCGGGTCTACACGGCGTGCCGGTGTAACCCTCGTGGAGTGTGCCCGCTCCCTGCCTTACTCCATTTTGCTCAGCCGCACTATTTGGACATCTTTGCCGGCACAGCATGCAGCTTCTTCTCGGACATTGACTATCTCAGCCACAGCACTTGAGCTGTCCCTCTATTGTGGATTACAGGAAGCCTGTGAATCACCGGATTGCAAGTGAACTGCACAATATCTTGTGAGCTATCCTTTCATCACCCTTGACACCCGGAAACTACATGGAGCGGGTAGAGTATATTTGATGATCGTGGGCTCTATTCACTGCTTTGCTGTTGACTGCCCATTTATGCTTTGCTGGCTTACTACTTGCTGCTTGATATCTGCAGACTGTGCTTTTCATTTTGTGGCTTTAAGCAGATGGAATAATCTCTTCTAGTCCATACACAATGGAACTCTTATTGCATGTCTAAATGCCATCATTGAAGGACCTAACACCATTATCCACATAGATTTGTGGGCACCTCTGTATTGGCTCAGCACGCAATTTTGAACATTATCCCCGTGTGTATGTTTGATTGGTTGATTGAGTGGCAGATAGGACAGGGCCGGCTACCCTCCCCCTGGGTGTACACCCTTTTAGATTGAAATAACTTTTTATGTAGCAATATTTGAATAAAATGTATACTTTTTATATGAAATTGTGTTTCAATTGGAGTGTACTCCTCCTTCAATCTACCCTCGTATTTTTGTGCTTATATAATTTCTACTCCTGATAAATTTAGGGAAATACATCTAACTGTATTGCAACTGTATTGCAATTCCTTGACTTGGCTCATCTCAGTCATGTGATTGTCTCACTTTTGCATAGGCTAAAACATAAAAACAGAAATAATGCACAATTATGTTATCATAACCAGCTAGTCAGAAACTAGAAACAAATCACCTGGTGAGGATGAGTAATGTGCTTTTCAAATTCTCCTTGATGAAAATGTATTTGGAGTAAAATGCTTATTATAAAAAATCCAGAACATTTCAGCCAGTAGAAGCCATTTGCATGTATTTATATACAACTGCATAGCAAAAGACCCTGCAAGGGATGCATCCGCAGTGGGGCCCAGAAGCCACAGGGGGCCCCGTCCTGTACCCCCCCCATCTAAAGTATTGCAGGGTAGGGGGGGGGCAGTGATTTCTAGTTACGTCCCTGTTTATATAAAGAAAAATCCTTTATATTAATATTATTTATATTAAAAAAAATCATAAATACCCCTAAAGGACAACTGAAGTGAGGCTGCCATAAACAATGCAAATTGCCTGGCAGCCCTGCTATCCTGCACCTCCAATACTTTCAGCCATAGACCATGAACAAGCATGCAGATCAGAGGTTTGACTGAAGTTTGACTGGATTTGCAGTATGCTTGTTAAAGGTTTGTGATTCAGACACAACTGGTGCATGAAATCATCATCAGGAAGGTCTTGTATTGTTTAAGAGGAAATAAATGTAGCAGTCTTATCTCTCTCAATTCAGGTGTCCTTCAATTTTAGACTTTTGCTGAGTGTTCACACGATCATGCTCCTCGACAGCACCAGCTCTTTAAACCTGCAGTTAGGATGCACATCCACCCCAGCACTCCACCATCTGCATTCATCTCAGTAGAAGATTAGGGTTAAATGAAAGCCTTGCCATGCCTTTCTCCAATTTTCTAATTAGGAGGTGTCATGACTCATGAGTAGCAGTTGGCCACTTTTATTCTTTCAAGAAGGCAATGCTTCTTTACCTGAGTTGTTGGAGAGAAGCAGCCAGCAGCAGCAATGTGAGTCACGTGAATGTGCTGCAGAATATATAAGTTAAGATATTTACAGTTTTTATAGGAAGAGTGAGTGGGGCAGTGGGAGAAGAAATTTGGAGATAGAGATGGACTTTAAAGGTCTTTGTTAGGTGAATCTGAACCACAGTTGAATATAGTTGTTGCCAAGCCTATCCCTTTTAAACTGCAAAAAAGTGCAAAGTAAGTTAGAAGTTTAACTGCATTTCTAAACAGGTACATGATGCTTTTACTTTTTATTTTTTATTTAATTATTTATATATTTGAGTGTTATATGTTAGGATGGTTGAAATAAGGACCTGTTCACCTGAGTGTTGTGCTGAGTCATAACAGTCGTTCTAAAATGTGCCTTGCTGCGCCACATTGCAATGCAATGCACCACCTATGTGGTTTTCACAGTGTGGCAGGAGTGTTGCAGTGTAGTGGAGTATAGAATGGCATGGCACTGCCTTACTGCAAAACGCACTTGTTAACAGTAAAAGCGAAACATATTTTTCATTGACTGAGAGCCGTTTTCCTGATTCATTGCATTGTTATTGCGATTGCGTCACACCTCCCACAACCTCAGCTCAAAAGGATCCAATAACTTGACCACCCCCAGAGTCCAACTAAAAACCCTTTGGAGCCAGAGCTTTCTGCCATGCTGCCCCTAAATTTTGGAATGCCTTGCCAAACTTAACCCATTCAGGTTCTGTCGTTTTCACGTGAGAAATGTTCACCTACCATTCATTAGCCTATAACTTTATCACTACTTATCACAATGCACTGATCTATATCTTGTTTTTTCCACCACCAATTAGGCTTTCTTTGGGGGGTACATTTTGCTAAGAGCCACTTTACTGTAAATGCATTTTAACAGGAAGAATAAGAAAAAACGGGAAAAAATCATTATTTCTCAGTTTTCAGCCATTATAGTTTTAAAATAATACATGCCTCCATAATTAAAACTCACGTATTGTATTTGCCCATATGTCCCGGTTATAACACTGTTAAAATTATGTCCCTATCACAATGTATGGCGACAATATTTTATTTGGAAATAAAGGTGCATTTTTTCCGTTTTGCATCTATCACTATTTACAAGTTTAAAATAAAAAAAATATAGAAATATTTTATCTTTACATTGATATTAAAAAAGTTTAGACCCTTAGGTAAATATTTACATGTTTTTTTTTATTATTGTAATGTTTTTGTTTTTTTTATTGTAAACATTTTATTTGGGTAGTTTTGGGAGGGTGGGAGGTAAACAATAGATTTATAATGTAAATGTGTGTTAATTTTAATTTATTTTTTTTTACAGGTGTAGTATTACTTTTTGGCCACAAGATGGCGGCCATGAGTTTGTTTACATGACGTCACTCTAAGCGTAACATACGCTTACAGTGACGCATCGGGAAGGGAACGGCCAGAAAAGGCGCAGCTTCTGAGAGAAGCTGTCGCTTTTTCAGCGGGGGAGAGGAATCAATGATCGGGCACCGTAGCCCGATACATTGATTCCCTGGCTACCAAATCCGCGGCCGGGAGTGCGCGTGCACGCGCGTGGTAGCGCGCATGGTTCCTGGACGTAGAAACTACGTCCAGGAACCAAAATAGGTTAACCTCCTGAGGACCAGTGGTTTATATCCCCTAGTGACAAGGCGTTTTTTTACAATTCAGCACTTCGCCACTTTAACGATTGATTGCTCAGTCATACAACTTAGCACCCAAATAAATTTTACCTCCTTTTTTGCCACTAATAGAGCTTTCTTTTGGTAGTCTCTGATTGCTGCTGCAATTTTGTTTTTATTATTTTTTTTTAAATTAAAATCCCTATTTCTTTTAATAACCCCCCCCAAATTAACCCTACACAGTGGGCCATATGATACACTACCCCTACATAGGCATTAGCCTATGTATGGGACCAAGTTGTGAGCCATTTGGAGGGCCAGATAAGTAAAAAGGCTGTCCCTGTACAGCCCTGTGCTAGAGCACAGGGCTGTACAAATATTCATTGCTTTTTTGTCTCTTAATTTCATCCTGATAGCTCTGATCGCGGCTGGCAAGCTGATGTTTACTAGCAGGCAACGCATGAGTACTCATTCCCTGCTAATCCCACCCACCACACTTTGGCGGCCCCCAGAGGCGGTCCTCAGAGAGCGACACTCCCACCGCTGATCTGTGTTGGGTGGACGATAGCAGGTTAATCAAGACAGCTCTAACCCTGTACCCATTTAAATGAAAACTGAAGAGCCACCTGTTTAGTCTGGCATTTATGATTACAAATGTTTCCCCAAAAGTATATAAAGCCTATACACATCACTATGTACTGATCTGAGACAAACTTATGTACTTTGGGTCCTTTAGGGAGAAAAGTGCTTTACAAATGTTGTGTTATTGTAGTTATTGCTGTTACTGGAAATGCAACACAATGGCCACTGTGAACACAAACCTAAAATGTAATTATTATTATTATTCCTGTGTTGGTTTGAATATTTTTTTTAATAAAACATGGGACTCTGGAATGAGGCAGGTAATTTGGGTGGGGCGATAGACCACAATGTTAAACAGTATAGAATTTGGGTGCTAGACATAGCCAAAGCCATAATTTGCGTTAAAGAAAGGATGAGTAGTGTAAGGCATCAAGTTTACAGAAGGGCTCGTTTTAGGAGTAACTAGGGGGAGAATAAGTATTAGGAGGAAGTAGAAGCTTTAGTAAAATAGTAAAAATGTAACTAGTATTGCCAATATTCTACTAGTAGCTTCACCCAGCGCCCAAATTTAATCAGTGCCCTTTTCACATGTATGCCTCTGGAATGCAGGTGTGGATGTTTACACGACTGAGGTTGTTGATTTGTATATATTCTATATTACAGTACATTTAGAAGTCTGATCGATGATGAATCCCCATCAATGGTGGCCTCTTTTTTTGTGATGACTAGATTCTCCCTCTTTCTCATTGATTGTTCAGGTCTGACCACTTATCCCACGTCCACCCAACTGGGTTTTAGCAGCATTAAAAAGAAAACTATTATTACATTACAGTAATGTTGTTTGTTTGTTTGTTTTGTGTGTTGTGATATGAAGTGAAGTATAAAATGCAGGTTTGTCAATATGTTATAAACAGTTTTCAAAACAGAACTATTCATTTCTCTACTATCAAACATTTCCTTTGACTTCTGACTCACTCTGATCTTTCAGGAGCAAAAGCGTTAAAATTATATTTTTATTGTCAGGTAACATTTCTTAGCCAAGATCAAGGACTATAGCTATGGAAGGACCCACTTCTGTTTCAAAGGCAGTTATTGCCATGACACATAGTATTCCTTTGATTTACTATCCAATTCATGTGAAAAATAGGCCTTCCCGGATGATATATTAG
Source organism: Hyperolius riggenbachi (assembly GCF_040937935.1). NCBI lineage: Eukaryota > Metazoa > Chordata > Amphibia > Anura > Hyperoliidae > Hyperolius > Hyperolius riggenbachi. The sequence continues at coordinate 145,055,015 of NC_090653.1, forward strand.
ACTTACTTGCAGGTTACTGTAGCTGCTGTACACAGTAGTGGAACACTACCTAATTTTATGTTTTAGTGTCCGATGAATGTTTAATTGTAACAAGCTGTGTGTTTTTACGACCTCTGAAATATGTAGGTTATTTTCCTCTTCTAATTAATGTGACATTATTATTAACATTAGATAATTTAAACACATAAAACTTTGAACGGAGATTTTGCATCCAGTGATTCTCGAAAAGAGAAGCTTTCATTTTTATTAGGAGGTTTAAAGTGAAGCACAGTGTTTATACAGCTGCAATAGACACAAAAATGAACATCACTTTTTCCTTGGTAATCCTGAAACCTGCAATGCATGGCAATGCCTCTATTGTCTGCAGTGCTGTATATCTCCTTATCTGCAGCAGTAATTTCTGTAAACTAGCAATTAAAGTTTATGAGACCCTCCCTGGTATAAAATGTCCTTATGTCCTAGTATTGCCCAACATTAACAGCAGTGTTAAATGAAGATTAAAGGAAAAAAATCTCAGTGAAAGCATAAGTAGTAATTTATTAGAATCCTTTGCTAGACAATCTACATTATTAGCGTTGGAAGATCCAAGGATTATTCCGAATATGAAGGATACACAGCCAACATTCATGCTGTGTCTTTGGAACGCAAGAGTTTTATTTAATCACACAATAAAAACAAAGTGATTATTCCTAAAGTGCGTTAACTCTTTGGTTCCAGTTTTAATTGGTTGTGCTTTTTAATTCAGAATAATCTAACTGATGAGAGAGCCGGCTTTACACCTAGATCATACAAGCTTTAGCTTTAAAGCACCCAGAAATAGTGATGAGTGAAAATGCTGATGTTCTTTTTGCATACATTTTCGCAATAATAATGTAAAATTTGACTTTTAAGCGAGAATGCCATAGAAAATAAATTTTGTAATACAGTTGTGATTTTTTTTTTTTTTGCATTATTCTCGCTGAAATAAGATTTTTATGCCTTTTGCTATTTTTTGTGGTAAAATGTACTTATTTTTCATGTTTTCTGCTAATTTTCACATTGGAAAGAAAAAATTGATTCCTTTGACCATACTGCAAAAACACTATGTATTTTTGTGAATATTTTCTCAAAATCCAAAATAGCATTTTTGATGCGAAAATTACTTTGGCAAAAAATTGCAAGCAATAATGCCAAAAAAAGATAGATGTGAATTGAGTATTCATGCCGAAAGCTTGTAGTACCTAGAAATGTCAGGTGAACATGTCCATTTTATATTGCCTGCCCATCTATATGATGTGCTTGTCAATATCATTCATTACAAGACCAGTCAAATTGGGTTGTGTAATCAGCAGTGGCGTAGCTAAGGAGTTCTAGGCCTCGATGCAAGTTTTACAATGGTGCCCCCCCAAGCACTCTATACAGTACATAGCAAATGATACGCGCACCAAAACCTGCCAATGGCAACTAGAGATGTAGCGAACGGTTTGCCCGCGAACGGTTCCAGGCGAACTTTGGTGGTTCGCGTTCGCCTGGACCAGGCGAACTTTTGCGGAAGTTCGATTCGCCCCATAATGCACTATGAGGGTCAACTTTGACCCTCTGCATCACAGTCAGCAAGCACATTGTAGCCATTCAGGCTACACTAAGCCCTGGAGCCCCACCCCCCCTTATATAAGGCAGCCTCCGGCGGCTATTAGAGTCATTCGTCTGCCTGCTATTAGACAGACTAGGGCAAGCTGCTGCAGATTGTTCTCCTAGGGACAGATTAGTTAGGTTCTTGGCTGCTTAGCTTGCTCCTGGCTGATTATTATTGCTTTTATAGCACCCCTCAACAGCTCTTATCAGAGCTAATCCTGTTTTTTTTTGTTTTTGTTTTTTTGTGTGTGTCAAACTGACACTTTTGTTGCAGACACAGGCTTGCTAATTCATACTGTGTGTGCCACTGCCAGCAGCCCAGCACATTCAGTGACTACCTGTGTGTGTGACAGTGAGCTGCACATTGTACTACCCAGTACTGCATATACCCAGTACCTGTTGTGTTTACTTAACCCACCTCATCACTGCATATACCTAGCTTTCTGTTGAGTGAACCCAGCTCACTGCATCTAACTACCTGTTGTGTTGAGTGAACCCATCTCACTGCATCTAACTACCTGTTGTGTTGAGTGAACCCAGCTCACTGCATCTAACTACCTTTACTGTTCAGTGAACCCAGCTCACTGCATCTAACTACCTGTTGTGTTGAGTGAACCCAGATCACTGCATCTAACTACATGTTGTGTTGAGTGAACCCAGCTCACTGCATATATAACTACCTTTACTGTTCAGTGAACCCACCTCACTGCATCTAACTACCATTTACTGTTCAGTGAACCCACCTCACTGCATCTAACTACCTTTTGTGTTGAGTGAACCCACCTCACTGCATCTAACTACCTTTACTGTTCAGTGAACCCACCTCACTGTATCTAACTACCTTTACTGTTCAGTGAACCCACCTCACTGCATATAACTACCTTTATTGTTGAGTGAACCCACCTCACAGCATCTAACTACCTTTACTGTTCAGTGAACCCACCTCACTGCATCTAACTACCTTTACTGTTCAGTGAACCCACCTCACTGCATCTAACTACCTGTTGTGTTGAGTGAATCCAGCTCACTGCATCTAACTACCTTTACTGTTCAGTGAACCCACCTCACTGCATATATTAACTACCTTTATTGTTGAGTGAACCCACCTCACTGCATCTAACTACCTTTACTGTTCAGTGAACCCACCTCACTGCATATAACTACCTTTATTGTTGAGTGAACCCACCTCACTGCATCTAACTACCTTTACTGTTCAGTGAACCCACCTCACTGCATCTAACTACCTTTACTGTTCAGTATACCCACCTCACTGCATCTAACTACCTGTTGTGTTGAGTGAACCCAGCTCACTGCATATATAACTACCTTTACTGTTCAGTGAACCCAGCTCACTGCATATAACTACCTGTTGTGTTGAGTGAACCCACCTCACTGCATATAACTACCTTTATTGTTGTGAAGAAACGCGGAAAAGCCGCCGCATGGACGCAGGATGAGGCGGCTGTTTCCGCGGCTGGCATAGTGGAACGCGGAAAAACCGCTGCGTCTGACGCGGCGGTTTGCGCGCACAGGCCTGCTACTGACGGTCTGACCAGGCGCGGGGAGGCCACCGCATGTGCAGATAGCGGTGCGTCTCACCCCGAGTGCAGGCCAGCAGAGACATTGCAAAACGTGACTGGTGTGGCTGGGACTGATAGTCCACACAGGTTCAAAATGCGCGGAGAGGCAGAGTTTATATCATAGCCAGAAGAAGGTCAGCTGACATCTCCACCACTTTTTATTGGTCCAGCACTTAAGGGTGGCGCTAGAGAGCGCTATAGTATATATACTGGGTGCTGGTCATTCTCTGGTTGTCTGTCGTTGCGATAACTACATGGTAGCACTCAGGCCTTGTATGTTTCTGTGTTCTAGCATAGTTTCCAAAGGTGTTGACATCAAGGAGTTCACACCTTAGCATTAGGAATATTGAATTGTATTATTTGTTATGACCTTCTGCCTGCCTGACTATTCCTCTGAACTCTGATCTTGTACCTTGCTATTTCTGATATCCTGTTGCCAATCTCTGCTCGTTCCTGGACTCTGTACCTGCCTCCTGATTCTGTACCTCGTTATTCTGATTCTCCGTTGCCTGACCCTGCCTGTTATTGGATTCCGTATCGGCCTTCTGATTCTGTACCTTATCTGTCTGTGTGTTGACGACCTGGCTTGGCCGACCTCGAGAACTAGCCGTACTATTAGAGGCAGTTCCCAGATCTGTTAGTGACACCCGCTCATTGGTGTCACTCACGCTCTGTCCTTCCCACATTCTGCTAAGTTCCTCCCCCGGGAGAGTCTAGGCTTACGGAAGGAACATACTTCTGTGCAGTATTCCCTACTGCCTCTGTACCTACTCCTTAGGTACAGTCCACTGTGTTACTGTTACACCCAATCACTCACTTCTCTCTCAGGTGTCCAGAAGTTAGTAGATATATCTGATTATCGGTGATACTGCAGATCATCAATAATCGGGTATATTCTGCATTCTCGGGGATACTGCAGATCACCAGTAATCAGACCCTCTCTGTGTTACACCGATCGTTACAATTGTTGAGTGAACCCACCTCACTGCATCTAACTACCTTTACTGTTCAGTGAACCCACCTCACTGCATCTAACTACCTGTTGTGTTGAGTGAACCTACCTCACTGCATATACCTAGCATCCCCCCAAGATGGACAAAATGGACAAACCAGGTAGAGGAAGAGGTAGAGGCAGACCCAGAGGATGGCCACCTGGCACCGGCAGGTCTGTGCGAGGTGGTGTTGCTGTGATTTCGTGCGGACCTGGCCCAAAATACAGTGCTCAGAAGAAGGCACATGCCATCACTTCCCAAGATCAGGACATGCTTGACTATTTAACACAGAACACCTCATCTCCCGCAGCCAGTGCCACCAGCGCTAGTACAAGCACCACATCCACTGCATTTGACACTTCGCAGGAGTTATTTGGTGGTGGTGAAATCACTGATTCACAGCCACTACTGCAACAGCAAGAAGAAGGCGCTGGTACACCACCTCATACGTCTGAGTTAGGTGGCGATAGTATGGACGTAACGTGTGAGGAGGGGGATGATGAACCACCTGAAGTTGGTGCAGTTGTGGAGGTGTCTGAAGAAAGCGAAACTGGGCAGGAGGATTATGATGACGATTATACGGATGCCACGTATGTTCCAAGTAGAGGAGATGACCAGGGGACACGTCAGAGGGGGAGTCAGAGAGGAGTAGGAGGAGACGACTCCATGATATAAGCAGAGGGAGCTCGTCCTCAGAAACAGCTGGGGCAGTGTCCGGTGCCATGTATCGCCAGCTATGGAAACCCAGCCAACATGCCCTTCAACGTCAGCTGCTGATGCCACCATAGCTGCATCACCCCAGGGGGGCTCAGCGGTTTGGAAATTTTTTAACATGTGTGTCTCAGATCGGAGCAAAGCCATATGTTCTCTCTGCCAGCAAAACTTGAGCTTATGAAGGCACCTGGAGAAAAGGCACAAACAGCTATGGCAAGAACACCTGAGGAAAAGCAACACCCAAAAGACAAGCCACCCTTCTTCTCCTCTTCCTCCTTCCGGTGCATCGTCTTCATCCGCTTTCTCCGTTGCACCTTCACAGCCACCCTCCTCCACACCGCCTTGAATGGTTCCTTCTCCTCTGCCCACAGCAGTGCCCAGCTGTCCGTAAAGGAAGTATTTGAGCGTAAGAAGCAAATGTCTGTCAGTCACCATCTTGCCCGGCGTCTGACAGCTGGCGTGGCGGAACTATTAGCTTGCCAGCTATTACCATACAAGCTGGTGGAGTCAGAGGCTTTCCGTAAGTTTGTGGCCATTGGTACACCGCAGTGGAAGATACCAGGCCGCAATTATTTTTCACAAAAGGCCATACCCAAACTGTACCGTGCAGTTGAGAGGCAAGTGGTGTCATCTATTGCGAAGAGCGTTGGGTCAAGCGTCCACCTGACCACGGATGCCTGGTCTGCCAAGCACGGGCAGGGCTGCTACATTATGTACACAGCCCATTGGGTCAACCTGGTGACTGATGGCAGCAAGCAGGGAGTATGTGGCTGCGCAGCGGACCGACTTGTCACACCTCCACGGCTTGCAGGCAGGCCTCCTGCCACCTCCTCTTCCTTGGCTGGTGCCGCGATCTCCTCTCCAGCTACACAGCCCCCACACCCCAGGGCCTATGCTGCATGCCAGGTACGACCGTGTCATGCAGTCTTAGACATGTCTTGCCTCAAAGCAGAGAGTCACACTGGAGCAGCTCTTCTGGCTGCTCTTAACAAACAGGTGGAGCAATGGCTGACCCCGCACAAGGTGGAGATCGGCAACGTGGTGTGTGACAACGGCAGCAACCTCATTTTCGCATTGAATTTGGGAAAGCTAACACATGTATCCTGCATGGCACATGTGCTGAATCTGGTCGTGCAAAGATTTGTGTCCAAGTACCCAGGATTAGAGGACGTCCTGAAGCAGGCCAGGAAGTTGTGTGGGCATTTCAGGTGATCTTACACGGCCATGGCACGCTTTGCGGACATTCAGCATAGAAACAACTTGCCGGTGAGACGCCTGATTTGCAATAGCTCGACTCGCTGGAATTCCACCCTGCTCATGTTCTCTCGCCTGCTAGACCAAGAGAAAGCCGTCACCCAGTACCTGTATAATTACAGTACAAGGACACAATCTGGGAAGATGGGGATGTTGTGGCCCAACAACTGGACACTGGTGCGAAATGCATGCAGGATCATGGAGCCCTTTGAGGAGGTGACCAAACTGGTGAGTCGCGCTGAGGGCACCATCAGCGACTTGATCCCCTACGCTTACTTCCTGGAGCGTGCCGTACGTAGAGTGGTGGATACAGCTGTGGAGGAGCTTGAACGAGAACAGTTACGGCAGGAGTCGTGGGAGTGATTTTCATCCGAACCAGAGGTTTCCTCAACACCTGCGGCAGCACAGAGGTGGGAGGAGGAAGAAGAGGAGTCGTGTGGGGAGGGAGAGAAGTCAGACTCTGATGATGATGATGAGGAAGGTGTTTCTGTGGAGGAGGAAGAGGCGGCGGAAGAAAAACAACCGCGGCAGCCGTCACGGGGCTTCTGCTGCTCCACATTCCGTGGTATTGTTCGTGGCTGGGGGGAGGAAGAGGAGTTGCGTGCCATCACTGAGGAAGAGCAAGAGGAGATGGAGAGTACGTCTGCTACCAGCTTTGTGCAGATGGCCTCTTTCATGTTGTCCAGCCTGTTGAGGGACCCCTGTATCAAAAAACTCAAGGCGAATGACCTGTACTGGGTGGCCACGCTACTAGACCCTCGGTACAGGCACAAAGTGGCAGACCTGTTACCAACTCAACACAAGGCGGAAAGGATGCAGCACTTGCAGAACAAGTTGTCAATGATGCTTTAAAATGCGTTTAAGGGTGATGTGGCAGCACAACGCAATCAAGGTACCACTGGCAGTAACCCTCCTCCTCCCAAGTCCACACAGGCAAGGACAGGACCCTCCAGCGATCTCAGGGTGATGTTGGACATGCAGACATTCTTTAGTCCAACTCCTCGCCATAGTCCTTCCGGATCCACCCTCCACCAACCCCTGGACCGGCAGGTAGCCGACTACCTGGCCTTGAGTGTGGATGTAGACACTGCGAACAGCGACGATGAACCCTTGGACTACTGGTTGCGCAGGCTTGACCTGTGGCCAGAGCTGTCCCAATTTGCCATACAACTTCTCTCTTGCCCTGCCGCAAGCGTCCTGTCAAAAAGGACCTTCAGTGCAGCTGGAGGCATTGTCACTGAGAAGAGAAGTCGCCTAAGTCACGACAGTGTTCAGTACCTGACCTTTATCAAAATGAATGAGGCATGGATCACGGAGGGCTACTGCACGACCGAAGACTAAGTCAGTTCCCAAACACAGCATCTCTGCCTGCAGGCCACTTGCCTTCTCTTCCACCACCAACAGGGTCCAGGACTCTAGGCGGATTCCTGAATTTGCTACACTAATTTTTCTGGTGCGTGTACATGCCTGCCTAATTTTTCTGGCTGCACTGTGGGTGGCTGCAACAAAAAAACAAAAGGCATGTACATGTGCCTATCCCCCTTCATGCTCATTACCTTGCTGCAGTGAAGGGGCTTGCGTATCACAATGAAGCAATGACCGCCGGCTATTTGAGCGTCTCGGGTGGGGGTGGGGCACAAAAGATAATAAGGTTGTTGCTTCATTGTGGACAGACCAAATTTGATCAGCTGGACAGTCACTGTTGTTCTATCATTGAGCTACCACAGCCAGGCGACCATATGGGCTTGAAAACCGCCACGGCCTACACTCTCGACACGGTGCGCACCAGTCCAGCACGGCCGTCACTACACAAACAGCTGTTTGCGGTGCGTTACACAGTGAGTTTGGTGTGTCAGTGTGAAGCAGAACTCTAATTACAATCCCTGATTGATGTATACACATGCAAGATGTTTTAAAGCACTTTAGGGCTGCAATTTAGCATTCAATGTGATGTCTGCCCTTAAAACGCTGCTTTGCGTCACATCCAGATTTTTTCCCGGGGACTTTGGGCATGTATCCCACTCCGCCATGCCCCCCTCCAGGTGTTAGACCCCTTGAAACATCTTTTCCATCACTTTTGTGGCCAGCATAATTTTTTCTATTTTTCAAAGTTCGCATCCCCATTGAAGTCTATTGCGGTTCGCGAACTTTTCCGCGAACCGAACCTTCCGCGAAGGTTCGCGAACGGTGTTCGCGAACCGAAAATCTGAGGTTCGCGACATCACTAATGGCAACTACAGTGTCAGAAGTGCAAGAAGGGGATGGGGAACAGTTTGATAATGATTACCACTATTCAAAGTATCTATAGAAGTGATTATTATGAGCACAGGACCAATAAAGAGCTAAAACTGTAGTTGAGGGAGGCCCAAGGGCCCCAAAGCGGTTGCAACCTCTGCAACCCCGATTGCTACGCCACTGGTAATCAGGCTATCTGTGACAATTACTGTTACTATTTTAGTGCATGAAACTTATTTTTAGATCAAAGCTATTAACATGCATAATCTTAGTTAGAGTACACAATGGGAAATCTCTTATCTCCAAATCAGCAAAACAGTGCACCTGGAAAAGTTACTATAGAAATTTGCATTAGCCTGCCCCTAACTTTAACATGTAAATTTAAATAATTTACCTTTCAGAAATTTAAATAAAAAATGTAATGCCGAAAAAAGTATTTTAATGTTCTAAATTATTAAAATATTCCACAAAATATTTTATTACATAAATAAATATCAATATACCGTATGAATATTATGATTTTCTAAATTACCAAAATAACTTACCTTGTAATGAATTATCCTACTCGAATATCCTCTGGATCTGATTTGAAAAAGCACCTGGCAAGCATTCACATCCGTCCCATTCCCAATGTGAAATGCCAAAATGTTCACTTCACAGGAAGGATACCGGCAGGCTAAGGGTCCTTTTACACTTAATCAGTTGCTGTGAGTTGTAACTGAAAAGACCTGCACAGAGAATTTAAATGTGTGCATTAAACACCAAGTGAACACCTGACACAACTGGCTGAGCAAATTTGGCCTGATTGGCTATTCATGAGGCAATGCTCATGCAAATATGCATTTGCTTTCGCATGCCAACTAATGCAGGGTCCATTGAACCAATGCCGCAAAGCGGTTTGCCCTGCGGGAATTAGTTCATGCTATACAGCACTATCCAGGAGCGCCTCGGGGAGGCTTCCCAATGCCCCCATACAACCGGGGGACCGCGGGGTCCCAGGCGCTCTCACTGCCTGGGGACCACAGCAGCACCCCGGAGGGGGGAGGCTGGGTGGCGCAGGCGGCCCCCCCAAGCGTGGCCAGCGCCGGGGAGAGCCATCCGCACCTTTCACCTCCCAATATTTAAAAACAGGCACTTACCTTGACGTCCATTGCGTTCTGCTGCTGAGCATAGCTTGGGTGCAACACATTTGAAAAGGAAAGGAATGAAGCATGGGTCGCACCGAGCTTTGGAGCTCAGGGCTGGCTCACACACTGCACTCCAAGGGGGGTGGAGGACAGGCACTGACAGCCCACTCCAGGACTCACACTACCTGGAATGAGCCATCCGCCACCCGCCTCCAAGGGAAAGAAATTCACAAATCGCTGCACAGAGAATTTAAATGTGTGCATTAAACACCAAGTGAACACCTGACACAACTGACTGAGAAAATTTGGCCTGATTGGCTATTCATGAGGCAATGCTCATGCAAATATGCATTTGCTTTCGCATGCCAACTAATGCAGGGTCCATTGAACCAATGCCGCAAAGCGGTTTGCCCTGCGGGAATTAGTTCATGCTATACAGCACTATCCAGGAGCGCCTCGGGGAGGCTTCCCAATGCCCCCATACAACCGGGGGACCGCGGGGTCCCAGGCGCTCTCACTGCCTGGGGACCACAGCAGCACCCCGGAGGGGGGAGGCTGGGTGGCGCAGGCGGCCCCCCCAAGCGTGGCCAGCGCCGGGGAGAGCCATCCGCACCTTTCACCTCCCAATATTTAAAAACAGGCACTTACCTTGACGTCCATTGCGTTCTGCTGCTGAGCATAGCTTGGGTGCAACACATTAGAAAAGGAAAGGAATGAAGCATGGGTCGCACCGAGCTTTGGAGCTCAGGGCTGGCTCACACACTGCACTCCAAGGGGGGTGGAGGACAGGCACTGACAGCCCACTCCAGGACTCACACTACCTGGAATGAGCCATCCGCCACCCGCCTCCAAGGGAAAGAAATTCACAAATCGCTGCACAGAGAATATAAATGTGTGCATTAAACACCAAGTGAACACCTGACACAACTGGCTGAGCAAATTTGGCCTGATTGGCTATTCATGAGGCAATGCTCATGCAAATATGCATTTGCTTTCGCATGCCAACTAATGCAGGGTCCATTGAACCAATGCCGCAAAGCGGTTTGCCCTGCGGGAATTAGTTCATGCTATACAGCACTATCCAGGAGCGCCTCGGGGAGGCTTCCCAATGCCCCCATACAACCGGGGGACCGCGGGGTCCCAGGCGCTCTCACTGCCTGGGGACCACAGCAGCACCCCGGAGGGGGGAGGCTGGGTGGCGCAGGCGGCCCCCCCAAGCGTGGCCAGCGCCGGGGAGAGCCATCCGCACCTTTCACCTCCCAATATTTAAAAACAGGCACTTACCTTGACGTCCATTGCGTTCTGCTGCTGAGCATAGCTTGGGTGCAACTCTGGATCTGATTTGAAAAAGCACCTGGCAAGCATTCACATCCGTCCCATTCCCAATGTGAAATGCCAAAATGTTCACTTCACAGGAAGGATACCGGCAGGCTAAGGGTCCTTTTACACTTAATCAGTTGCTGTGAGTTGTAACTGAAAAGACAACTGGTGATGTACAGTTCAGTGTCCATGTTTCCCTATGGCCACTTGCACACTATACACTGAAAACTGAGGCTTTTTCACAATACACTGCTATGGAGAAAAAAAAATGCAACGCATACCAATGCATACTAACGTATACTAACGCATTAAAGGAATAATATCGATACACATATTTTTTTCAATTGACACAGGAATTGTTTGGGAAGTGCTGCTAAGTACTGGTGTATACATTTTAGTAGCAACTTCTTTGTTTACTGTTAGCAAAATACTTTCAAACTTTACTGACACCAAAACTGACGGCTGACTGAGCCATGAGGAGAGGGGAAATTCCCCTCACACTTCATCAGTTAACTCTATGTGTAGCTCTGTGTGTGACAGAGAGAGAGAGAGAGAGCTCCCAACAGCTGCAGATCCTGTGTCCTGTGTTTCTGACTGAAGTGTCTGAAGAGAGCAGAGGAAATGTAACTAATTGTCACAGCTTTTCATACTGTTTTTGCTTTCAGAGTTTGATATGTTTGATATTTTCTTTCTGTAGTCTGATATGCAACTCTGGCTGTGCATTGAAGCAGACACCCCTTCTGCAATTGATTTGTCCCAATATAGCTAAATCCTACCCTCAATAAATTACAGTTTTTGCCTCTGATATTTAACGTGAAAAGTAGGAAAATGTTTACACAGCGACTTAGACATTATTTGCACACTGTCATTTTAGAACACTTGGGTATTGATAGTATTCCTTTAAGTGTAAAAGGGTCCTAAGTCTATATACAGAAGTGTGCAAAAGTTTTAACCAGGTGTGAGAAAATGATGTTAACAAAGAATGCTTTCAAAAATAAAAGTGTTAATCATTTATTTTCATCAATCAACAAAATGTGGTGAACGAACAAAAGAGAAATCTAAATCAAATCAATATTTGGTGTGACCACCATTTGCCTTCAAAACAGCATCAATTCTTCTAGGTAAACTTACACAAAGTTTTCGAAGGAACTCGGCTTGTAGGTTGTTCCAAACATCTTGAAGAATTAACCACTTCTTTGGATGTAGGCCTCCTCACATCCTTCTCTCTCTTCATGTAATCCCAGACACACTCGATGATGTTGAGATCAGGGCTCTGTGGGGGCCATACCATTACTTTCAGGGCTTCAAAGCCTAATGATTTTGGCTGTATGTTTGGGGTCATTGTCCTGCTGCAGAGTAAATTTGGGGCCAATCATAAATCTTCCTGATGGTATTACATGATGGATAAGTATCTGCCTGTATTTTTCAGCATTGTAAACACCATTACACTTGACGAAGTCTCCAACTTCATTTGCAGAAATGCAGCCCTAAAAATTCAAGTAACCTCCACCATGCTTCACTGTTGCCTGCATACACTCATTATTGTACAGCTCTTCAGCTCTATGATACACAAACTGCCTTCTGCTACAGCCAAATATTTCCTATTTTGACTCATCAGTCCAGATTACCTGCTGCCATTTTTCTGCACCTCAGTTCCTATCTTTTCATGCATACTTGAGTCACTTGGCCTTGTTTCCATATTGGAGGTATGGCTATTTGGCTGGAACTCTTCCATAAGAAGACCACTTCAGGCCAGACATCTCTTAAACAGTACATGGGTGTACCTGAGTACCACTGTTTTCTAAAATTTCAGAACTGATGGCACTGCTTGATATCTTCCGATTTCAAAGGGTCATACGCTTTATGTGTCTTTCGTCTGCTGGATTAAGTTACTTTAGCCGACTACTGCGTCTAGAATCCTCAATGTTGCCCCTTTCTCTGTGCTTCTTCAAAAGAGCTACCGATAACACTTGATGCTGGTTTGAAGGCAAAAGGTAGTAAACCCAAATATGCGTTTGATTTAGATTTTACTTTTGTTCGCTTACTTTTGTAAATTGATAACAATAAACACTAGTTATTAATATTTCTAAAGACGTTCTTTGTTTACAGCCTTTTTCACACCTGCCTAATCCTTTTGCACAGTAATGTATGGAGCTTGACATCATCAGGGTGGCCACAAAAGATCTCCCTAGCACTAGAGTTAAAAAATTAGTTTAACATGAGTGGAGGATCTAGTGGACCATGGCAGGGGATGCACTGGTGCCACATATGCAACTAATTGTCTTTTTTGGAAGATTGAAGAGATCCTGTTGTCAGTTTAATCGCCTGCTGTTTCTGGTACTGCAGATGCAATCCGATGGTATGTACCTTTAAATCTACCAGAGAGGATTTTTCTGCAGCCATTATTTAGCCAGATGCTGCTTTTTATTTCTTTGGGTGAAGTTATAGGTGGTGTTCCCAGGTGGTTAAAGTGTTCAGGGCAATGCCATTCCTGTTCTCCCATAGAGGTCCAGGGTGCACTCCAGGATTAGTAGCTTTCAAATCACATAGCAAACATGTTCCCATAGTTTGGGGGGTGCTTGGAAGAGCATAGAGATGGCCTGAGAAAGCCTGCACATGACCCCCCTACCAACACAAAATTCAACATGTGGTTTCTTTGTAGGATAGAGAGACAGTGTAGTTTCAGCACCTGCAATTTCTGGTACTGCAGATAAAATCACACTGTATTAGAGATGTCGCGAACCTCCGATTTTCGGTTCGCGAACCCTGTTCGCGAACCTCCGCGAAAGGTTCGGTTCGCGAAAAAGTTCGTGAACCGCAATAGACTTCAATGGGGAGGCGAACTTTGAAAATTTTAAAAAATTCTACTGGCTAGAAAAATGATAGAAAACATGTTTCAAGAGCTCTAATACCTGGAGGCACACCTGATTGAGTGAAATACACATCACTGCTGGAGGACCCACCCTCCCTTCCTCCTCCAAGCAAGGTCCTTATACTATTTGACTCAGTCTGGGAATCGAACCCAGCACCAGAGCTGCAGCCACTAGGGCATGCTCTATAGGCAGTAGCAGTGTTAGGAAGACTTGCCTAAGGTCTCCTACTGAATAGGTGCTGGCTTACTGAACAGACAGAGCTGAGATTTGAACTCTGGTCTCCTGTGTCAGAGGCAGAGCCCTTAACCATTACACCATGCAGCCACTGCTTACAGATATGTAGCCAGACATGGCCTTCTCTTTTGTGTTCAACAGTTGTCCAAAGAGAACCCCAGATAGCCAGGTAGATTCATATCTCTCTCTCTTCCTAACACTGCTACTGCCTATAGAGCATGCCCTAGTGGCTGCAGCTCTGGTGCTTTGAGTCCGCCAGGAGAAAAGTGTGATATAAATGTTATTTGTCTTGTCTACTTTTTCTCTTGTATTGAGCATAAATGGTAATTTTTAGGCCAGCTTCAGTTGGTACAGTGGTTAGGGTGCATGCCCACCACACAGTGAGACCCAGGTTCAAATCCCAGCCAATGTGAGTTGGCTTTTATGCTACAAATCCTTAAAGGGAACCTAAACGGAGAAGGATATGAATTTTTCCGTTTAAAATAATACCAGTTGCCTGAATCGCCTGCTGATCCTGTGTCTCTAATACTTTTAGCCACAGCCCCTGAACAAGCATGCAGATCAGGTGCTCTGACTGAAGTCAGACTGGATTAGCTGCATGCTTGTTTCAGGGTGTGATTCAGCCACTATTGCAGTCAAAGATCAGCTGGACTGCCAGGCAACTGGTATTGTTTACAGAAAACATCCATATCACTCTCAGTTAAGGTTCCCTTTAAGCAACCTGTTTCTATTGCATTGAGCATAAATGGTAATTGTTAGGCCAGCTTCAGTTGGTACAGTGGTTAGGGTGCATGCCCACCACACAGTGAGACCCAGGTTCAAATCTCAGCCAATGTGAGTTGACTTTTATGCTACAAATCCTTAAAGGGAACCTAAACGGAGAATGATATGGATTTTTCCTTTTAAAATAATACCAGTTGCCTGAATCGCCTGCTGATCCTGTGTCTCTAATACTTTTAGCCACAGCCCCTGAACAAGCATGCAGATCAGGTGCTCTGACTGAAGTCAGATTGGATTAGCTGCCTGCTTGTTTCAGGGTGTGATTCAGCCACTATTGCAGTCACAAAGATCAGCTGGACTGCCAGGCAACTGGTATTGTTTACAGGAAACATCCATATCACTCTCAGTTAAGGTTCCCTTTAAGCAACCTGTTTCTATTGCATTGAGCATAAATGGTAAATTTTAGGCCAGCTTCACTTACTACTGTAGTGGTACAGTGGTTAGGGTGACTTGCCCACCACACAGTGAGATCTGAGTTTGATTCTCAGCCATGGTATAATGTATACTGTTTTTTAAAATAGTATAATTCCCTAGCAGAAGAGACCCTCCTCCCTCCGGGAGGAGGGAATAGGTAGGAGGGCAGGAGGGAGGTGACCCACAAGAGGCTAATTAAAATCTCCCCTAGCAGAGTGTGTAGCACCTGTCCCATAACTAATTAGTGTAGGCAGACAACTGAGTCAAATGGTATAAGGACCTTGCTTGGAGGAGGGAGGATGGGTGGGCTTACAGCAGTGAGACCAGTGTGTTTGGCAATAATATGTCTGCTGACAATGATATGGAGGGTCAAAGTTTTGCTCAATAGAGCATTATGGGGTGAATCGAACTTCCGCAAAAGTTCGCCTGATGCAGGCGAACGCGAACCCCCAAAGTTCGCCTGGAACCGTTCGCAGGCGAACCGTTCGCGACATCTCTACACTGTATGTGCCCCTTTAAATATGCTAGAAAAGTTTTTTTTTTCTGCAGCCATAAATTAGTTTGCTGCTTCGTTTTAACACCTAACACTTCACTCTGCCGCGAAGGTTGCAAATGAGGTCATCCTGATGTTAGCTACTGGCATGCAGTAAGCTGTGGCACTACTAAGTAATATGCAGGGTCAACGATCTTGTTCAGTATTACATAGCTGCATAGTTTGATTGAATAAAAACATCAGTCCATCAAGTTCAACCAGAGTAAAAGAAAATCTAACCCGAAAGATCTGCTGAAAATGCAGGCAGGAAGTGGACAGTGCAAATGTCACAAAAGATTACTGTATTCTATTGATATTTTCAGTGACGTGGTGGTAGATTTAATTAAAAAAACAAAAAACAGTGGAATGGTACATAGTCATACCCTGAGCTGCTTGATTACTCTGTTGTACTGGTCCAAGCCCTATCCCCATACAGCCATATCACTCCCTACCATGTACTGATGAGGACCAACAGGCCGAAACAGGCTGTCTACATGTGGATTTTGATATGGCTGTGTAAAATTTAAAGCTATAAGCTTGCTATACACCAGCGGTTCTGGATGCGATCTTTGCTTACAGAGGCGAAAAAAAGATAATTCACATATTCACTAGTGGTGCATTGTGGGTAACCACAAATGTTCACGTATAGCTGAATTATTGCAAATTTGCTTCTGTTTTAAGAAGGCAAATCACACCAAGCATTGCTTTTTAGTAGCAGGGCTTTTAGGTCTCTTTTATCCCCCTATACACTCCTAGTGGTTTTGGGTCACCCTGAGCTGCTTGGTTACTCTGTGGTACATAGTCAATGACTGCATTTACTTTGAGGCCAGTTTTACACAATAGGGGTGCAGTGATCATGTGGCAGAGGATCCAACCGCTGCCACACTGCACAAATTCCCATAACCCTGCGACATGGTGTGGTGCCACTGTGTGGCAATAGGCCCCCTCCCCATTCAGTGACATACTCCCTGCTGGGCAGGAAGTATCTCACTGGGATTCCTGTTGGTCTGTGCATGCCCCCTGCAACGCACTGCTCTCTATCATTTACACTTCCTGCAAAACACCCATTTTCTCACTACCACAAACTCTGTGTGTTAACCTCCCTGGCGGTATGAATTGTGCGGCTGTGCGGCCGCGGGAGGGTTTTTCTCACTTTTTTTTTTTTTAGCATGTAGCTAGCCTAGCACTAGCTACATGCTTCCCCCCTCCCTGAGGCGTCCCCACGTACCGTCAGATTGCCGCCGGCGCCGCTTGCCCATAAGGAAATCCCGTTCTGAATGGGATTTCCTTGAGGGCTTCCCCCGTCGCCATCGCCGATGTCGTGACGTCACAGGGAATCCCGATCCACCCCATATCGCAGCCAGGCGTCGATTGGCCAGGCTGCACAAGGGGTACGCGGGGGGCCCTGTATCGCGGCGGGTAGCGGCGCATCGGGCCCGGGGGCGGCGATCGCAACAAACACACAGCTAGCAAAGTGCTAGCTGCATGTTTGAAAAAAATTATGCTAATCGGCCCAGCAGGGCCTGAGGAATCCTCCGCGGCAGCTTACCCCGTGTCCAGCATGGGGTTACCACTAAGGAGGTTAAGGGCGGTGGCTGCAGTAACGCACTGCAGCACTTGCATGGGATCAGAAACTTCTGGCGAGCCCCAATGGATGCAATACATGGGAAAGTCTCCATAGACTTTGCAGTAGCAAAAAGGGCAATGTAACGGAGATTTAACCTGTAGGTGTAAACAGGGGCCTGAGTTGCAATGAACAGTACAATTGAGGCAGTGGTGCAAAAATGACAATAGATAAGATTTCTGTTGAGGGAGTGGTGCAAGGGGGAAAAGCAAGTGAATGATTGCTGTCAGATTATACAAATTTACCTTATCTAATAGTATATAACGGCATTAAGATGTGCTCCCTTTTACTATAATACTTTTTTTAACCCATTCAGCAGAATGCATCAATAGAGACTACCACCTGCATAGTACACTCCCCAAGCCAACGCTAGAATTTCATGTAAAAGAGAAATTCCTACAACCACCCACCTGTTTTCCATATTCATTTATTAACATGGTTACTATAGAGATTCAACAGTATGTCATGTAACAAAGCTAACATTATATAATTATTTACCCAATCATTGGAATGGTGTGACAGCTACATGTGCCGTATGTCGACAAGAAATCTTCTGTGGGATTTAGTTGTTCTACATCAGTCCGCAGATTAAATAGATGTGCTGTTGTTTCAACATGTGCAGCTGTGTGCATAAGATTGCTACATATGATTATCATGTCCCAGGGCAAGAGGAATGAAAAGTGCATTGTGCATTGTCCTTATCATAAGACAATATGTACGATAGCAATGCAGCACAATGGCAGTGAGGCTGAAGTCAGTTGTTTGTCCTAGCGTTAGAAATTAAGATCAAAGGGTTTATAGGGAACGGGAAGTTTGTTGTGAGCGGGAATTTAGTAATACCGATATTAAACGGTTTAAATAAATTGCCTCGATTCTACAAGCCATTTCTGAGCAAGCTTGCTTGCTTAATATCACTATGGAGCTTTTAAAAGCAGCTGTTGCTAGCAGCGTCTGTTGAATGCTCTGATACATCATTTCACTTATTGCCAAGGAGACCAGGAGAGAGAAATCTCTACGTTACACATAAACTTCTGTGTGGGCTGCAGTGTACATAATGAGTCAAAGTTTTAACTCTACTTGTCTTCATGAAGAAATTATAACATATTTTGTGGTTTTCATAACGTTTTCTTTTAACGCTTTCATTTTTATTGGTCATTGCTGGAAGAACAGGTATTTAGAAACTTAAAGAGAGCCCGAGGTCGGCACCTAAAATTAAAAAAGAAAAGGCTACTTGATCCGGGGGCGGGGGACTGTGCGGATCAGGTAGCCGCCACTCTCCGTCCCTCCGTTGGCCTGCAGAAAGTTGCTTTCACTTTTGTGATCTCTGGGGTCATGATGCTGGAAAAGGAGAGAGATTCTCTCCCAGCATGCAGGGAAGCAGGGGATTGGCAGGGGGCATGGCCAGGGAGAGACAGATCCCCAATGGCAGCTGGGGAATGCCTGCAGGAACACTTTGAGCAGGGAATCCCTCTACTTCCATTACCCTCTGAAATAGCAACAATTATTGTCGCTAATTTCGGGGTGCTATAGTGAAGCAGTGGTGATCAGACAGCAGCATCTGGGAGACACAAAGGCATGTCATGAGGCAGAGAACATGCCTCTGTGTACCATCTGCCCCCCCCCCCCCTCCGCACCTCCTCAGGTTCTCTCTAAAGTAGCCATTATCCTTCTGTGGGAAAAATGTACTAGGCAAGGCATGCAGTAGAATTTACTGCCATATTTACTCCTACCTATTGTCTAATCACTGAGGTTGCAAGCAGGGATGGTCGAAGTCAGTTAACTTCGCTACGCTAGAACTACGCGTAGTTTTACGCAATTACGCTTTGCCAAACTACGGCTTCGAAATCAAATATTCGCTTTGTATGCATTTCATAGACTATGCGTTAAAATATGCAATTACGCTTAGGGTGAAGCGTAGGGTATGCTGGCGCTTATGCCATTATGCGGAAAAATGTACGCATTTATTCCTCTATAATTGCTTGCACCAGGACCTCTTCTATGCGTACATTCCCCTTTCCAATGCGTAATTTTGTAAGCATACAATCGTACGTGGAAAAATAGACGCAAATAACGCATTCGTAGTTTAGTTCGCAGTACACATGTTAACTATGCGTAGGGGCGTAAACTACGCATAGTGGCACTTCGCTATGTGTAAATTCGTAAGTGTAGTTTTGAAACTTCACCTACGAACTACGATGCGTAGATGCAAACTACGATGGGCAAATTCGCACTGGCGTAGTTTCTGCTCATCCCTGGTTGCGGCCCTCAAAAAGAATCTGTAAGAAAAAAAGTGCTCCTATGAGGTACTTACACCAGAAAGGGGAAGCCTAATGAAGCTTTCCCAATCCTCTGCAGTAGCCTGGATCCAGCGTTGGCTCCCCCCAAAAATCCACGACAAGCTTGTTGTCAGATGCACGCAGGCGCCGTAGGGCTTGTAGCATGCGGGGGTAATTTCCTTTATGATCCAGAGCAGGCACAGTACCATTTTCCTCCTCAGCTTCGGCAGAAATAGCCGAGCCCGATCAGGTCCGCTCTACTGCTCAAGCGCAAGACACCTGCGCCAGTACAGTACAGCAGACCCAATCTGGCTTGGCTATTTGCCCTGGAGCCCAAGGGGAAGACAGTACTGCTCCTGTGCTGCATCTGTGCGGAGAAAGGGGAAACCTCATTAGGATCCAGAGACTTCCCCCTCCCGAGTTAAATACCCCCCCATGGGCTCTTGTTGTTTTTTTAACAGGAGTATAACTAGAAATCACTTTTCTCTTTAAGGAGTATAACTAGAAATCACTGAGACCCCTTCTATGCCTCCATCCAGCCCTCTATCCTCCTCCCCATTTTAAATCGTACCTGTTTTTTTTTTCTTTATTTAGTTAAAAAAATGTAATGGTAGTGTGTGTAAGCTCTTACTGCTTTTGTTGGTGTCCCAGAAGTGGATTTTGACTGTGTATGTGCGCTAGTTCATGAACCATGCATGCCCAGTAAAAGGAGTTGCTCATGCACGTGTTTCGTCCTTTGTGCAGCAGCAGTTCCTATTACTGAGCAAGCACAGTTCATGAACTCATGCTGGGGGAAATGTTCACAATCATAGGCTCTTTCCATATAAAGGATTTGACTGCAGTACACAATAAAAACTGCCTTAATGAGGAACATGGGGTACAGCGGAAACCGCTGTGCGGTAAATACCTATAAACACTCCCAAAATGTAGATACACTTTATTGCCTTCTTTAATGCCTCCTCTCTGTGTTCAGTGTGTGCATCTACTGCGTCTCCTGTGTGCCCCTTATATGCCTCCTGCTGTGTGTCCCCCAGAATGCCTCCTCCAGGCTTCCTGTGTGACCACGTAAATTCCTTCTCTGCAACCCACCACCTTCAGTGCCTCCTCTGTATTCCACTCCTTAAGTGCCTCATATGTGTCACTTTCAGTGCCTCCTCTGCAACCTCTGTGTGCCTTTTCAAGTGTCTGCTCTGCACCTCCTTCAAAGCCTCCTATGTGCCCCCTTTGATGTCTCTTCTGTGCTCCTCTTATGTGCCTCCTTTGCATCCCCCTTAATTACCACCCGTGTGTGCCCTTTGTGCCTTTAGGGTCTCTTTTTCCCTCCCCTCGTTGTCTTCCGTGCACGCCCCTTCAATGTCCCTATTAGTGCCATCTGTGGTAACCTGTATTCTCCCCTTTGTGCTTTTGTTGTCTCCTGTCTGTCCACTGTAATGCCACCTGTGTTTACCTTTAGTACATCCTCTGCAACCCCCCCCCCCCCCCCGCTGCACAGAGCCTCCTCTGTGTGCCCTTCTTTAATGCCTCCTCTGCATCCCCTGTGTGCCCCTTCACCGCACCTTCTGTGTGTCCCTTCACTTATGTGTCACCTCTTCTATGCCCTCTCCTTAAGTGCCTCCAACATGCCTTCAGTGTCTCCTCTACATAAGAACACACAACCCAAGTAAACCCAAATAAATCAGTGTATATCGAAGGGGTTGTTGATATCTAATGCAATCTAATGCAATTTTTGCACAGGGAACTTAACTGCCAGCTTGTTGCATACTTTCTGACACCACACATGTTTACTCTATTTTTACCACTGGCTAATGCGACAAATGAGAACTGTCTTCACATACTAACGTGTATGGTATATGAAGAATGCATGTAACTTAAATACATCCTCCCGCCAAAAAAAGTTTGAATGGCAATACATATATGTAGTCTGGGTACTGTTAGATGAACATAGAATATAACATTTATATCTGGTAGATCGTACTGGATAGAACAGACACACATTTATATCTGTACTGTAGTACCACCTCCATCTTTCTCCCCATGCTAATGCATGTACACCTTCTGTATTGTGTCCTCTTCTCCAGCCTGGTGCCCTCCCCTGCCCCTCTCTCCCCTGCCCTCTGCCTGCCTGGATCAAAATACATCTCTTTACACAGAGTGTAGGAGAGAGGAGACACAGCAGCACATCTGCAGCCAATCTTATCATGTCTGTTTGCTATAATTCTTATTTCAGATGTCTTGTCTTCCGTGCCTGGATTAGATCACATCTCCTTTCATAGGGGTTGTGGGCTCGGAGCAGGCCATAGGAGGTGGAGTTATGACATCAATTCCCCAGCATCCGTGGCACCTATGGTTAAACACCTAATTCCTTCAGAGGATCTTCCAACCCTAGTTCATGCCTTCGTCACATCAAGGTTAGACTACTGCAACGTCCTCTACACAGGCCTGCATAAGAAAGACTTACGCCGCCTGCAATTAGTACAGAATGCCGCCGCAAGGCTGTTAACGAGCCAACCCCGCCATTGCCACATAACACCAACCCTGTGCTCACTCCACTGGCTACCAATAAAATGGAGAATTCTGTTTAAGATTGGCTTACTGACATTCAAATCCTTGCACAATCTGGACCCTGGATACCTGAAGGACTTGTTGCAACTGCATCACCCCCCCCCCCCACAATCTTAGATCAAAAGGACGTAACATCTTGGTCACCCCCAGAGTCCACCTCAAAACCTTTGGAGACAGAGCCTTTTGTCATGCTGCCCCTACACTTTGGAACTCCCTGCCACACCCAATCAGGACAGCCCCATCCCTGGAAGCATTTAAGTCTAAACTGAAAACCTACCTCTTCAGTCTGGAATTCATGAACATCTGACTATCTCCTCTGTAACACAACCCAGCCTGCAACCCTGTATTAATCTGAGACACAGCTATGCGCTTTGAGTCCTATGGGAGAAAAACGCTTTACAAATGTTATTGTATTGTATTGTATGGTTTGGAAAGAAAAAAAAATGCCCAGGCCCAATTTCACACTGGGGTCGGGGATTACAAGACCATATGTGGAATACAAACCCTGGGGACGAGAAAGTCACACTGTGTGATTTACTATATCTTGGCAACTTATTAGGTGAAACTGTAATTCAGGTATTCTTTAACCCTTCTCTGCAGCACTATTACAAATATATATATATATATATATATATATATATATATATATATATATATATATATATATATATATATATATATATATATATATATATATATATATATATATATATATATATATATATATATATATATATATATATATATATATATACATGCATAGTGTGTATTTAAAAATGCTAAAAATAAATAAAATGAAATCATGTGCCAAACTGCAATTGATTTTTGAAAGCCACCTACTGTGTATATCTATTTTTCTGTGGAGCAGAGGGCACTAAACATTTCGAATGTTCACACAAATTTTTTTTTTCTGAAGGACTGTGAAAGAAACATTGGTACATTCCAACAGCCTCCACTGCCCCTACACTCATAGTGATAGCTTTGTGCAGCTCTATTGGCAACTAAGGAGCAAACGGAAAGATGGCTGTCTTCTTTTATCGTACTACATACATTGTGCCATAAACTTTTGAGAAAAGTTTTTCACAAACTTTCATCTGCTCAGAATTGAGGGGCCCAATATGCAGCAAAGTATTTCTTTTGTCCGTGATTAATCTAAGACATATATGGCATCCATTTTTATTTTTTTATATATGAATGAGGATAAACAATTGAAGATAAATGGTACAGTGTCTGCTATAAAAGAATCTCATCAAATATATTTATATAAAACTACTTTTCGGCTGAGTGTAATTAATGTTTCCATTAATTTAGATAATGAAGCAGCTACTGACTTGTGAAATCATTGCTAGTTTATGAAATGTATAAATGATTCATGTATGTTGTTGACACAATACTTCTCTGAGCCAGAGTTTTGAGAAGAACATTAACAGGGTATGCACAGGATCTAAAAAGAAGTGCATAATATTAATAAAAAATAACAAAACCTGCTAAACCTCGCTTCTGGCTGTTAAAACATAACACTTTCAGTACGTACATAATGAAATTTCATTTGCAGTTACTCCAAACATATGGCTTTTGTTTTGACACGAAGGTGGTATGTTGCTATAAAATGTAATGGAATTACTGCTTGCATCAATTCATTTAAAGTACAATCCTGCAAGCCATTGTTACAGGGATGCGAGTTTGGGCTGTCATTATAAAAGGATTGTTTTATGAACGTGTTCTATTTTACTATATTTAACCTTGATTTGCTGCCCCAGAAATAAGCTTTTTTAAAGAGGAACTCCAGCCTAAAAAAACATACTGTCATTAAGTTACATTAGTTATGTTAATTAAAATAGATAGGTAATATAATCTCTTACCCACCCTGTTTTAAAAAAACAGGCAAATGTTTGTGATTTCATGATGGCAACCATCTTTTTGGTTGAAAGGAGGTGACAGGGAGCATGAGACACAGTTCCAACTGTCCTGTGTCCTGAGCACCTCTCCCATTTGCTAGGAAACGTGAATAACAACATAGGAAACCCCATCATGCTCTGCACAGCATCAGGGGAAAATGCCCGGGCTTTTTTTCTTTGATGGGTGGAGCTTAGGTAAAAATGCAGCTAAAAATGATGCTTTGGTAAGAAACACAAAGTTCTGATGCTGTGAAACTGTTAAAGAAACACCAAGCCTTTTCAGTTCTGCTGAGAAGATTTTTAGTCCGGAGGTTCATTTTAAGTATTGCAAGTCATTTTACACCAAGGCCAAAGTAGATCTCTGGACCAAAAACAAAAAATGTAAGGAGGAGAATGAAGTTTATTTACCTCCTTCCTCCATGCCAGTCTAAATTCTGGCAAGATTATCATTATTCTTTGTTTATATAGTGCCAACATCTTCAGCAGCGATGTACAATGTCAAGCCCCTCTCTCACTAGAGCGTTTTAATTGTCTTGCGTTACCCATTTTTACTGCAGGGTATCTCCAAAGCAATGAAAGTCTATGGGACATTTCATACCTGATGTGGTGAAATGTGCAGGAAGTATCACATCTGATGCGAAAGCATCAGTGCCTAATGGGTCAATATCTGCAGCGACATGCGTTAACTGGAAGTCGTGTAAGTCAATTGCTCTTCAGATATTTAAAAAAAAATTCCATTCGCATTGCAGTGCACATGCGCGGTAGCCTCAATAATGGTCAGCATAGACACATGAGCAGTTCAACATACTATATAATCAGAACAACTAGTGATACAATTCAAGTGATCCTCTGTGTCCTCTTGTGAATGTATTCGCTTATGGAATGAGAGACTGCTGTGATATCTTTACACAGGAGTCAGTGGCTTTCATCAGCATGGGGCAGAAACATCAATGGATATGCCATCATTCAGGTGAGTACAAACATTTTTTTACCCATCATAAGTTTTATTTATTTAGGTGTATATTTTTGTTAAATCTATAGAGGAAACTGCTTTTTAACATTTGTCCAGGAAAAGTGATATTCTCAAAATAAATAAATAAAAAAACAACATTATTAGCCACATAAGATCACAACAACAGCAACTCTCCTAAAGCCTAGCACACACTTTTAATTATGATTGGCCAATCACTGACCAATTTTCCCACCTCCATAAATGTGAAGGTGTTACATGACCATGACCCATAATTTTACCACCTAAAAAAAAAAAGAAAAAATGGTGAACAGTCCTGTAAGGCCCGGTTCACATTAGCGGTTGTTTGCCAAACGGACCGGATGACCTGACCGGATCCGGACCGGATCCGGATCGGAACCGTACGGTTCTGATCCGGATCCGATCCGGATCCGGTCAGGTTGCATCAGGTGGTAATTAGGATGCGATCCGGATCCGTTTGGCAAAGTTAACGTAAAAAAAAAAAAAATGTTGGGGTCTGGGAGGTCAGCAGAAGGGGGACCTGTGGAATCAGGCCCTCTGCTGTTTAGCACTCACCTCCACCTCCGACATGCTGCCAACATCCTGCCAACACCTCCAGCTCGTGCTGCTCCACTCCAAAATGCTTGCCCATGTGTCCCCAGCCAATATCGCCGCAAAAATCCGCATAGGAAGTGGGGTAGAACATCCGGATTTCTCAGCCAGTGTGTTGTGCGGCCTCCGGTTCCCATTTGTTTGTATTGGCCGGATGGTGCAGTCCGGCTCCGCCCCGGATACGGCTGCCGGAGGGGCCGGATGAAAAAATAGCGCATGTTGGAACGGAGGCCGGAGTCCGGATTCGGCCCGGATCCGGTCCGGCTCCGGTTCTGCAGAACGGACCCATGTGAACGGACGCATAGGCTTTAATTGCTATGCCGTGCGTCCGTTCCGTCCGTTCTGCAGGCGGTGCGGCTCCGGCACGGCGATTCCGGAGGGCCACCGCAAGTGTGAACCGGGCCTAATTCCTTAAGTAATGTAATGATTTCTGAGATTTTTTTTTATAATAAGCAACTGACAGTTCAATAAGGGAAACATGTCATAAAGGGAAAAAAGACTCAATTTGGCACCCTTTAAAACACTACTAAAAATATACGATTTTAATGAATTAACTAAAGGTAAAAAATAGTAGTTTAGTGGTTGCTAGTAACTAGTTCAAAGCATAATAGTGAATCAGTACTATGTCTTGGGGAAAAAAAGGACATGTTGAGTTTTCTATTTCTTTATACTTGTTTTCAAGCCACATTTGAATACGTCTGTGTAATGTAAATCCAAAGCAAAGAAAAATAAATAAAATAAATTATATATATATTTTGCAAAACACGATATATATATATATATATATATATAACTTGCCTATGAAGAGGGAAGCCCCAGGATCCTATCGAGCCTTCTTTGTCCCCTCTCGCTCCCCTCATTCCAGCACTGTCACCCCTGTTTCACGTATCCAACCAACTAGTCAAATACACCTTCTGAGGGATCCTGTGGGCAGCGTAACTTACTGGAGGACAGCTCTGGAAAGTAGGTACCTAGAGGGGACAGGAAAGGCTCAAGCATCACACTTTTTTCAAGCTACAGAATTGCTTGAAATATGCATTGATATACATTCAATTCAATTCAATTCATGGGAAAAAATAATGCTGTTTATGTGCACAATATGCATATGTACAATCCCTATAAACCTGAAAATTAATGCTGCTAAAAAGTGCCTATGCAATAAAACACTATGGTCTTTAGTGAAGGGAGCCCATAATGGGCCCATAATTGATGAAGGAGCAAACAACCCTTTACTAAGATACTGTCACTTGAATGCTGCCAAATAAATTGGAATGTGTACAAACTGCACAATTTTCTCAAGGATTTTTTTTATTTGATTACATACTTATGTATCTACCGGATGCCAAGACACTCTAAAAACAAATGCAAACATTATACAATATGTATCAATACTCTCAACTATACTCTCAATACTATCAATGCCTTTGTGACCAACCCTGCATTGAGAACCATACATTATAATATGAATGGCCCAATAAAGCCATTTAACAGTTACACCAACCATTTTGGACAGCTGCCACATGGATCGAAGAGAATAATATTCTCAGCAATTACAGGAGAACTCGAGGAAGTGCTAAATATTTAAACATCTTCACATATAATTCATACACTTCACAGGCTGTAACAGTGTATAAAGACACCTTTCATATAAAATATATGATTATAAAGCAGAATGTCCTACTTGTTGTTTGTGATCATTCCAGCTTTCACTTTAAAGAAGAACTTTACTTAAATAAGTGATTGATACTCTGCACACAATTTGTTAATGCTGTTTGACATCCTCCCCATGAGCCAAGAGGTCAGCTTCATTACTGCAAGGAGAAAGAAGAGCACCAACTACCCTTATCTATAAATGTATCCACTAGCATTGTAATTATAAAAAAGATTTTGTATATATATATATATATATATATATATATATATATATATATATATATATATATATATATATATATCTTAATAGCCGATACCTCAAAGTGTGATATCACGACCTAGGTCCTGACAGTTTTCTGTGAGCCCGATCGCATTGGGGAAAATAACAGATGTTTCCAAATGCCAAAAAAAGCATTAATAAAAACATTAGTGAGTGTGTGGTTATAAATAATGGCAGTTGGTGCCGACTAGTTTTTTTTTTGTCTGCCAATAGTAAATATGATGATATGCAGGCTTATTGTGGATCAAACAACATGTACAAAATACATGGCAAATATCAATCATTTGTTGGTCTCTGTGCTATTGTTTTACTTCTCACTTTGCAATATATTGATTTGTGTTTTTCCCCTTTTTTGCTAAAGTTTCTGTTTACGAACAAAAGGCCAAGTGTTTTGTGGAGTAAGTTTACATAACTTTCAAATGCTGTTTTTGAACATTCCTTACTGATAAGTAGTTACCCTGGAGCCCAACCAAGTCCAGGTTCAGGCAGAAAGAAAGAAAGAAAGAAAGAAAGAAAGAAAGAAAGAAAGAAAGAAAGAAAGAAAGAAAGAAAGAAAGAAAGAAAGAAAGAAAGAAAGAAAGAAAGCTGGTAAAGTAAAATTGTAGCTTTTGCAAAGTTTGAAATGTTGTTTGCTTGACTGATCAAACCAACATTGTTCTTTCTTATATAAGAGGGAACATAGCCTCCAGCACCTATTCAACTATTCCTCAGAGACCCCATCTTCTTGTTCACTTCAGTCTTTAGGTTAGATGGCCATGCAGGGAGTTAGAAATCACTCTGCTAGCTAAAGCTAAGCCTCCCTGCAACTTATGAGCAACCAGCTGCAAATTGTAAAATGACTGCAGCTGAAGAATGGTTTACTTTATTCATTTTTTTCAGCATGAAACCTCTTGGGAATCTGTAGAGTCCGTCACCACAACACTGCCCTCCTAGTGTATAAATGTGCCCGCGTGTGTGCATTTATATATTACCTGCTCTATGTCGCCCACTGCGTGGTGCCCATCTGTCCTCTGGTTCTCTCTCTTATATTTGTGCCTCACAAGCCGTCGATGTTTAGCATGTGTGACATCACACACGCGCCACGCATTATATACCAGCAGTGTGTGAGACCAAATGGATATGGAAGAACCGGTAGATGGGTGGGCACCATGAGGTGGGTGACACAGGACAGGTAATGTATAAATGTACACATGGGGGGACATTTATACACTATTGGAACAGCGCTGGGGGTTTTCTCATGTTCACTGTTTGTCCTGATATTGCTCACCATTATAGCCACGCACCTGATTGATCACAATGGCCTGACATCTTGCAGCATGTCCGATTGATATATGCGACCAATTTTGGCACCAAATTGGTTGCATCCTCAATCAGGCATTCTCTTGACTGATAATTATTGGATTGGATGATCGATCCGCCACCGAGTTGAGAGATGTATGGCCACTTTTACTATTGCTACTGAGTGGGAAGGAGGAACAATGCATGGTGAGCCATAGAGGGGTATGAAGCGGAATAATGCCCTCATCCTGCACTAGGCTGACAAAATCCAGCACACCAGACCTCTCAGCGTTGCATCAGGAGGAGTGGGGGTTATTGTGCACAGATTCCAAGTCAAGATGTGTACACAGTGTATGTGGCTTAATTTTTTGACCAGGCGTCATTTGAAGGGCAAAAACGTAAAAGGCATAGATTATAAATGCCATACCTATTTATTTCGCCTAACCTAAAGAAATGTAATGTAGCTTTCTTTTATTTTCAATCCTGAACTAAAATGTTTATACTTTGTGTATTAAAAAAAAAGTTTTATTCTTCACATTTAGATTCAGAAAGTATCGATTTTCTATAATGTGAAAATCATAGCTCACCTTTACACAGCTATCTGCAGATTGCTTTCTAAAGGCTTACATATACAACTTATCTGATAATGATCATTTTCTAGTAAAAGGCATGAAAAAGAAACAGAGCCGTAATGCGTAAACGGGCCCATACATTACTCAATTTGTGGCATTAATCTCTGGCAGATTTGATGATAATGATCTTCCAGAGATTGCTGCCACAACTTGTCTGCCTGACCGTAACTTTGATCAATTTCCAGATTAACTAAATCAAAACTGGAAAGATTTTGCTTAAAATGGGGTGGTTGGTTGTGCGGCAGGAACAGATTTTGATTTCCAGATCAATGATGAGGTCCATCATTCAAATCAATGACCAGGTTGGTGCACCTACGGGCGGCTGCTTTCCCCCAAAATTGTGTACCCCCTGGACAGCAGAGTGTTACAGTGCTCACACTCACCAATACATTGGCACCTTCCTCCTGTGTCTTCTCTAAATTGCTGCTAAGGTGCCTGTAGCTATGACCTGACAGCATGTATGTGGTCACATATGTGCCACTGGGCCACGGGGTACAGTTGCCATGCAGCAATGAAGAGAAGGCACTGGAAGAGGCATGTTTACACTCCAATGCAAAGTCTGGGTAAGCACACTACATGAGAAGTCCTCACCTGAGTGGCCCGGCAGGCAGAGGCACCTCCACAGATCTGTGTGCAGTGTGCTGACCATCTGCCAATGTATGGGCACTCTTTAGATAATTGTAATTGTAATCATTCATCATTTTGTGTCATTTTTCATTTCATTTTCACATAATGTTATGCCAACTTAAGCAGTTAATAGCAAAGCCCCCGTACATGCTATTACTACCAAAATTACTATGTATGTTAAGGAGAATAGTGGGTACAACTATAGTTATAGTTAATATTAATTATTTTAAAAATGCAAAGAAAAATGTTTTTTAACTACTTCGCGTTCCAGGGTTTTTACCCCTTATGGTTCCTGACTGTTTTGACAATTAAGCTGTGTCGGTATTGATACTACAATAACTTTTTAATTGCTTATGATACCTAAGTGATATATATATATATAAGCAAGAAGTTTTGAATCAGGATGATACCATTTATTGGCTAACTTAGAGATGGATAAACAGTGAGCTTTCGACTTATAAAAAGCCTTCGTCGGACTGGTTCCTGACCAGAACTGAAAAACACAGCTTATATACACTGACATACAGAGGAGAAACATTCTTTAGCAAACATAAATGTAATTAGATGCCTTAACTATTACTGAGGAGGCTTTCCCAGGCATCCTATCTAAATTGATAAGATCAATAGAATCCTCAACATGACATAAAGCAGACTCTGGTGATGAAGAGACATCGTAAATTCCGAATTCAAATGGTAACTCATATATATATAACATATGCTTTCTTTGGGTAATATTTTTATCCAATAATTTTTTTTATTTTATGGACATTTTTTAAGGGAAACATTAGAAGTAAAAGCAGGAAATACACATTTTTTTCAGGTTTTATGCTTCCTAATTCTTACATGACAAGTGCCACAGCCATAAAATACACCAAAATATATTCTTTGGCTCTTCCTGGTTAAATTAAAATGAAGGTACATATTCATTAATTTCTTACTTGGTAGGCATATAGCAGACTGTTAACCCCCATGTACCCAATTTGTTTTTAGCATGCTGTATCCTTTTTAGTGTGTCCATCTTCCTTTCCAGAGTCCTAAATGCATCTGAACGCCAAGAAGTACCACAAATAGCACCATTTTGAAAAGTAGACATCCATGGCTATTCCATTGTGGGTATTTTGTGTCTTTTAGATTCTTGTGGTTTTGCTGAAATTTTCCCAAATGTGACTGCTATTTTGAACATGACATTTTTTTCTAGTCTGGGCTTCAGTTTGTCGCAAAACATTTATTTTTCTGACAGGTGCCTATGGTATAAGAAGTGGAAAAATGTGTTCTCCAGTTTCTGACAGTTAAAATGGGGGCACATAGGCCTTATTTGATGAATAATTGGGCATGCAGCAGGGCATTACGGCTGGCATGCACATTTGGATTTTTGTATGGCAGTTTTCTTTTTCAAATTTTATGTTGTAGCATCATTCTTCCTTTCCGGAGTCCTAAATGCATCTGAACAGAAAAGAAGTACCACAAATAGCACCATTTTGAAAAGTAGACATCCAGGGCTATTCCAATGTGGGTATTTTGTGTCTTTCAGATTCCTGTGGTTTAGATGAAAACAGTTTCAAAATGATGGTCACATTTGGGAAAAAAACTGGAGAATAAATTTCCAATGTTTTATAACATCGGAACCTGGCTGTCAGGGAAAAAAAATGTTTTTCCACAAATGGAAACCCACAAATTTCAAGAGTGAGTTTCTGTTTGTCACAAAACTGTTTTTTTTTATTCTCTAGTTTCTTGTGGTTAAGATGAGGGTTCATATGTCTTAAGAATAATTGGGCATGCAGCTGGGTATTATGCCTGGCATGCACATTTGAATTTTAGTATGGCAGTTTTTAACATGTGTAACAATTGTGGTGACAATAGCATGTATGGGGGCTTTGTTATTCACCGCCAAGGTTGGCATGACATACATTATGCACAAGTTATGAAAAAATAATGTGAAATTACGAACGATTATACAAAATAATTTGAATTAACCATTTGAAATTCGGTATAGGTGGAATTGCGTACATTTACATTCAATTTCGCATAATTCTAATGAGCTGATTACGATCATCACTAAGGGCTTGAGGCCACTGATGCAGTTGTGTCTGCTTTTCACATCAATTTACACATCAATGTTCCAGATGCTGAAAAGCAAACAGAAGCAGACACAACTGTGTCAGTGGGCTCAGGCGCTAATTCTTAGTTGCTGTTGCTATAGTATGCATGAAGCAGCATGGCGTACAGGTGAGCCTTGCTTTGATAAAGACTAGATTTTGCTGGCATCTGAATACTGAACCAAAAAAAGGAAGTTAGAACACTAAAAGTAATAAGTGAGTAATACTGTATCGTATAGCTGAGGAAGATTTATTGTTTTTAGCTTGAGATATACTAATGGTGAAACACAGAAGTCACTGCCATTGAATGGATCCTACTTTAGCAGTTAACTATGGGGGAGCAGTTTGGTTAACAGTGCAGATTCAAAAAGAACTTCATCTAACGTTGAATCTGTCAAAGGAAGGATTTCGGTAAAAGCTCTACAGATGATTTTGTTTTCTTAGAAGACAAATAAAGAGAAGCATAAAATTAACTATAATTATACGCCATAAATACATGTCTTTCTTTTAGGATCAAGTAATATTTGTAGCAATGATGACAGCATAAATGAAAATTGTAGAAACTCTTGACAGGAAAACATTTCCCCCAGATTTCTGCTATACTAGACTTCACTGCAGAACACTTAAATACAAACACTTGCATTTGTGGGATTTTGCTTTATGGTTTATTTTTGAGATGATTTTCCTAAAAGAAATTGAGGCACATTTTCAAATATAGTAAATTGCTGTACAGCATAATTTCGACTTCTAGCATCAACATTCATATGCTGATTCTCTAAAAGTTTTAATAGTAGATTTAACTAAAAGACTCAAGCTTATAAAATGTCACAAGCATTACACTGGCTGGAGAACATAATAATTTTCTTGTCATTTACCAATCATGCTGTCATCGACTTATACTTTTCTGCCTCCAAAGGTTTCTGAGTGCCCCGTGCCTTATTATTCTGGAGAGAACACTTCCAATGGGGGGAAAAAATTAGGAGATGATGCATTAAAAGATAAGTAAAGCCCTGTCTTGAAAGTCTGTATTTTGTATTAATATATTTTCAGACTGTCATCAAAAGAAGTGAATGTTTGTTCGTGAAATATGAATGAAGTTTGGGTGAAGGACGTGATAGGATGTCTGCAAATCCTCTAGGTGGTGATAAGCAAGGCGCAGGCAAAAGCAATATGTTCTTCAGCTCAAATTGATAGGACACCTGCTCTGGATTGTTAATTCACTCCTTGATCTTATTTTAAATATTAACAATGCATCACCCTATATTTCAGCTGTGCAAAGGTCTGCTGAAATGTTGTAATTTTACAAGAATGGGATTCTATTAGAGAATTAGTGCAATCCAAATTTCTTAAAGGGAACCTGAACTGAGTAAAATTATTTAAAATAAAAACATGATGCACCTGCAACCTCACCGTCAGTTTCTTTTAGCTCACCATTTTCACCATTTTCTTCTTACAACAATTCCTTCTATTTCTGGCAATATTTTATCAGAACTGAAATGTATAATTTTCTGTCAGTTATGTATCAGTTGCTGTCAGTTATAACTGAAAGGACAACTGATGTGCAAGGTAATGTCCATTATGTGGTATAACAGTGGGTGGACTCACCTCCCTTCTGAAAAAATGGCCAGACAACAGGCAGGTTACTTCAAGTTTAAAGTAACATTTACTATGAGCTCCAAAAGTGCAACACATTTCACGGGTAACAGTCCCGCTTCTTCAGGCAAACAATTTTTGGAGGGAGCAAAGTCGGGTTAAGAGCCAGATATAGCACCTCAGAGGCGCTATATCTGGCTCTTGACCCGACTTTGCTCCCTCCAAAAATTGTTTGCCTGAAGAAGCAAGACTGTTACCCGTGAAACGCGTTGCACTTTTGGAGCTCATAATAAATGTTACTTTAAACTTGAAGTAACCTGCCTGTTGTCTGGCCATTTTTTCAGAAGAGAGGTGAGTCCACCCACTTCCCCCTTTTTAACAATTTTACTCTACTTGGCGCCTCTGTTATACCATATAATTGTTTAGTCCACCCTTGGTGGAGGGGTGTATCCCCATTTCCTTCTATCTACAGAGAGCGACTTCTTAACCCTGAGCAGGGTCAGGTTACAATTCTCCCCCCCTGCATATCCAGTGGTTGCCTTGGAGGCGACCCGTCCTTGTGAGTATAACCATTGTGTGTGTTTGCATCAGACACCACCTCATTAACATACTACACCATATCGGGCTCTCGGTTCTCCCCCTTTCTTTCAAGGTAATGTCCATGTTTCCCTATGGCTCAAGTGGGTGATGATAAAGTTTAACAATGTGCTGACCAGGAAGATGTTATGAGGTAATGGCATTTTCAAAATGGAGGGTGGAGAATATATTGATTGCTCACAGTGGACAAACAGGACACATGAAAGGAGAAAGAGATTTATGAACAGACTACACAGGAGGTAAGTATGATATGTGTATGTTTATTTTAATTTTCAGTTCTGGTTTGCTTTAAAGAGTAACTGTCAGGCTGCAGAAGCTAATTTAAACCTCTAGTCTCCTGTGTTAAACAGTTTAGAAGGAAGCCAAAAAGACATTACTGAAGATAAAGATCTGTCTTACCTTTGATGTATGCTTATCAGCAATGCTTAGACCTAAGCAAGCCGCAAGCCGCATAACATACTGCAAAGCATTCTGGGGCCCTCCCCTGGGCTGCTAAGGAGAAGACGGGATCAAGTTTCAGCAGCTTCTAAAACTCAGTCCAGCCACAGCACAGATAAATCTCCCGGCAGAGTGCACTGCAGGAGTCAGCTATTGTTCCTAGCCACGTGGCTCATTAATATTCACTGCAAACTAGTGTTATTCAGAATGAGCTGTTCTGTGATCAGAAGCAGGCAGGACATGACGACACATTTGGCTTCACAAACATGGAACCTGCCATGAGC
Source organism: Hyperolius riggenbachi (assembly GCF_040937935.1). Lineage (NCBI taxonomy): Eukaryota > Metazoa > Chordata > Amphibia > Anura > Hyperoliidae > Hyperolius > Hyperolius riggenbachi. Next base: position 145,090,104 of record NC_090653.1, read on the forward strand.
TGTCAGGAGCATCATTCTCTGCATATACTATATACAAATTCTGTGAAATCCAAACGTGGACAGTGAAATGCATATGTAATGTAAGTACAGCCAATCTTTAGCTACTGATATATGTGTTTATTTTCTCTGAGACCCTATACCTAACAGCTCCTCTTTAAGCAATTGTGTAGATATACACAGTTTTATTTAAGGAATTGACTAACTTACAATTCTCCATGCTATGCTGATCATTCTATGTTAAATTCTTCCATAAATATATGCCTATAATGTTATATTTAATGCTTAATGGTACAAGTTGTCAGCAAAAATAAGGGTAAACAATGTAATTTGAGCTGAAAAAAAATATTTTTCAGTCATTTTTTTTTAAATCAGTTTTTGGACAGCAGTAAAGAAAATATTAAGGGCCTCTTTTTCTCCTACTGTCTGTCTCCACTGGGGAGATATTCTAATACATTCTGACCTTGTGACCTTTCTGAACTTTTATGACTTTATAATAAAAAACAAAACTTTATTCTTCAAGTGCTTAAACTAAAAACATACAGCACAGATGCATGAGAAGGAAGTCACACCACTGTACAAATATTTTGTGATATGCTCAAATTAATGGCTGGATGGTGTACTGGATGGTGTACTGGTTAAAGGCACACTCACGCATCTGCAAAAGTCGCTGACCTGACAGCTATGTTGGGAACCCCGGGAGACTGGTCGAGAGCGGAGCTGTAGCGAGGAACACATAGGCTTGTAGGGGTTGGAGGAATTCCCAAAGCACATTAGATGAGAGAAACTAGACTCTTCAAAGTAGGTCCAAAGTAGCACATATTTCACTACAGTTCAGAAAATCAGGAACTGTGCTTGTAGTTCTTCCATCCTCAACAGCACAAACTTTGTTGTTTACAAACCAAGGATACGCGCATGAATTTTGTAGAAAGTATGGTGATTACATAACCACTGACCTATTCTTCCATTACATATACCAGCTCTGGACTACCCTATGACATACTACCCAGCTCTGAATAGTACTTTTATCAGCCCCAGGGGCTGCATGCTACACATTGATCATAGTTATATACCAGTCTCCAAGTGCTCACTTTTTAATGGCCAATTCATTCACTTATTCACCCACTGGGATTTTCAGCTCTAAGAGAGTTTTGTTGCAACACATCCGTGGGGCACCATATAAACAATGCCATATTTGTTCTAACAAGTATTACGCATACACAATACGTATTTTAGACACAATTTATTTTGATCTTAAACGTAGTGCCTTTCATATGCAATAAGTCACTGCTATTCATCGCTGGGGTTTTTTATTCTTATTTTATTATTGTGATTGTTTTTATATACAGAGTGTTCCATATTATCTCTATATATATTTTGAGGCTATTTGAATATTCATATTGGTTCAATTATTGTATTGTTTTTATTATCATATTGTTTTTATTTACAAGTTTTTTATGAGCATATGCTATATTGATGTTTGATAGATATCATGTTTTTGTATAGAACTCTGAGCATTGTGCATCTATCCTTTATTATTGACCTGATGAAGTGAGCGTTTGAGTCCCGAAACATGTCTGAATTGTGCAATAAATTAGTCATGTTTAAACATAACATAGACACCTTATTGAGGACCGGAGGTATGACACCTCTTTATATTTTTTACTGTGATATCCGCATTCATTAGACATAATTTTGGACACCTCTCATCCAGTGTTTCTACTCTTCCACTCATCTATTTGGGCAATTGAGATAAGGGAGCCCATCTCAAGGAGAGGCGCTCACATCTGTGAATTCTGCTTTTAAAGGCACTTTTGTATTGACCTGAGGAAGCGGGCCAGCACCCGTGAAACGCGTTGTCTTATGTGCAGAAATAAAACGTATACTTACCTTTTGTGGTTTGTTCTTAAGGAGGTAAGATCTATATACTCCTAGATTTACACACTTAGCACTCTGTTGGAGGGGCCCTAAATAAGAGTGTGGGTACCCACTGAAAGCAACAGAGCGATGGAGGTGGTGAGACAAACAGCATTAGCAAATGCATTGTATGGCCATGTACCATCACTGTAGGGCCATAGACTGACTAATATTTGTAAAAGTATTAGTCTATTCCTGAATCACTATTATTATTGCTGCTACGCAGGTGGACCCCTCTGCTCCCTATGGGATGCTTATTTGCTGGCTGAAGCAACAACTGACCGAACTGTGGCCACTGAAGTGTGCATATGCGCCCTGGTTGCATGTGAGTGTAGTGGAGTGGATGAGATGCCGGCCTAGACTAGGTGTATATTGGTCAGAGCCATGTATATATCCCTGTGCTGCACAGATACTCTAGCAAGTTTTTTAATTGGTTTTTAAATGGCTAATTTTTGCATGTCATTAAGCCAATTGTACAGTTTGATAATAAATTGGTCTACCTGGCAACACATTGAGAGCCCTAGCCTTGTATGTATTTTTGGAGGGGCCCTAAATGTCTACTTAGTTGTCTACTTAGTATAGAAATCTCAGATTAAAGCACTCACACCCTCATAGTGCTAGGAGAAGGCATTGCATAGACTGTCAGGACTATGGAAAGCATTACACCTGACCTAGAAGTCCAGGGACAACACAAATGGCGGGAAACAGTCCCATCATTGTAATATATTCCACGAAACACACGTATATTGCTTTACTTTTTAGGGGGCTGCTAGAAGCAGAATATGAGATCATAAAAGTAAAATCCAGGTTTACTAGGAAATATATTATAAATGCATGAAACACTAGTCTGCTAAGGTTTTTTTTTTTTCCTACAGTGTTCTATTAGATTCTAAAAATAAAATTATATTTGTGGCACTTCTGACCTCCATAAAAGCATGTTGGGTTATGGTAAATGAGATATATCATAAGCCCTGATTTACTTTAGACTCTTATTCTTTTATAAATGTTATTTATATATTTTTAAAAATATAATTTTGTGAAGCTTTAAGCTTCTCAAGCCCTTATCTCAGCATTACTGTTTCCTAATCTCAGCTCATGCAAATGGATCACTAAAGCTTTCACATACTTTGATAAATGTTCAGTGCTATGTTGCTTCAACCACATGCTATGCTGGAGACAACTAATACTTCAGGGTTAGAGATATTTTAAACATTTTGCAGAAATATGTTCTTTGGTTTTATTTGCATTGCTTGGCTTTACATATGAATGCGTTTTTCCTTCAATGCATCTATCTGACTTGGAATATAAAGAGGAATTATTTTATATTTTTATCTTTTAAATACAACCACAGTAAATTAAACAAGCCATTTTACATGGTACTTAACTGTTGTATTAAATGGTGACAGCAATAAAACCCATTGTACCCTGAAATAGAACCACTTTAAAAAGAAATGAAATATAACTCCCCCTTTAATTAATTAACTATTCTCTGCAACACTGACTGCTGCTGGGGTTGAATTACATTTTTTTATTATTTGAAAATATAAACAAAGTAGAAAGCACTTAACATATATTATTTATTGTAAGTAAATGTGTTTTATTGTTTATTTCCTTTTATTATTTCTCCCTCATCTCCATGGTACGCTACCAGAGAGGTCTCTAATATGTTCTGGGATATCCTCTTCATTGTACTACATTTAAAATAATGTTATTTGTGTATTTACCATCTAAAGTAAATAATCAATTAAATTGCATAAATAAAAACATAATTATCAGTACAGTTTTGAAGATGTTATCAGTGTTTTTCTTTATCAGTTTTTACCATGAATTTGCATTTTTGATTATTAAAAACGCTTCTTGCATAAGATTATCACAATAGAAAACATTTTGCCAGTATTACAGATTATTTGGAGAAGTGCAATTTATTTTTTATCTATATTAAAGCTTACCTGAATTGACGTTTGGCACAATGAGAGAAACGTGTACATACAGCACCAATCCTACGTAGAACTTGCCTTTTTTCCTTTTTTATTGCAAGGGTTAATAAACTAGGACTTTGTGCGATTGGACTGTAGCAGAAGCTCTCCTTAAAACTAATTAAAGGCCATAAAATCCCTGTGTGGCTGTGCAAACACTTAGAATTGTGGAACAGTGATGAAAAAGGATTATCATTTTTCTATGTAAGAATGGAATGTCCAGCTGCCATGTCTTTATGATATATCTGGCAATCATTTCAGACCTAGGTTTTAATGTCTTAAAATGAAAATAAAAAGCATGTACTGCAGGAACGTTCTGATTAGGATTAATTCTATAGATGTGCTCTATTTTTTGCACTATGAGATGCAATTGACCATAAGATGCACCAAGGTTTAGAGGAAAGAAAAAAGTAAAAAAAAAATCTGAAACAACTCATAGGTACCCTAGTGATCTAGCCCCCCCACTTCCCCATATAGCTTCCCTGGTAGCCTCCTCCCTCCCCCTATAGCATTCCCTGGTGTATAATGGTCCCCTTCATCCCCACTATATTATTCCCTAGTGTTTAATGGCCCCTCTCTGCTCCCCATATAATTTCCCTGGTGGTTTAATGGCCCCCTCTCTCCTTTTATATCTTCCCTTGTGATGTAATGCCCACCTCGCTCCCCCATATAGTGTTCTCTATTGTCTTGTAGTTTGATTTTCAAGAGTAGCACTCTAGACGTCACTGATTTCTGGACTGCTGCTGCACCACTGCACCTCCACAGACTCATCTCTCACCAGCGCAGTTCCACTAGGCATTCTTGGCACTGTCACTGCCCACCACCATTGGAAACACTGCTGCTACCTGCTTGGACTTCAAAGCACTATTGCAAAGCATCTTTTATTTCCCCCCTAGAGATTGTTATTGGTCCACTAACTGGACCAATGAGAGTCCTTCAAATGTCCCCCACACTTCACCCCCCAAAACATGGCCCAGAGAGGGATTCTTAGATTTAAGTTCAGTTAGTAGTCCAACTAAGTTTTGCTTATGTCTATTTCCTGTGTATTTTGTAAATAGATTATAAATAGCCAGTACAGGACTAATCAAATACTGGTGTTTGTGGATCATAAAATACTGTTTCCATATTTGTGTTGTTCTATGCCTGACCCAGAGGTTAAAAAGCATCTGCTTCCTATCCTCTGTATCATAGCTGGGACTCACACACACCTGTATATGCATGCAGTGCACAAAGTTTACAGAAAGGGAGTACTTTAGTTTCTCCCAGTCAGTCACACATATAATCATTGAGCTGTGCCCATTGTCATAAGCCATCGTCTCTTTTTATCATATTATTATATATAGGCAAAACATTTAATTGTGGAAAGACATTCCGATCTGTTGCTCTGCAAGGACGTCTTGTAGCCTGAACAATTTTATGTTTCACGGCTTTATATCTGCTTTAATGCTGCTTAAAATATACATAACACAAGGAATTTACTTGGAAGCATGTTGCATGTTTGTTTTGCATAACAGAGATCTTGGCTAGCATCGTAGTAATTCTATTATAGCTAGTTGGGGGAAATTCTTCTTTTGCTTTATGATGTGTGGTTAACAAAGAGTTTTTATCACTTAAAATTACATAAAAATATTGCTTCCAAAATGTATATCATACATGAACTTTAAAGATCATTTGGGTCACATATGGTGATTGTTTTCTAGTAAACAATACAAAACATGCCTCTTGTCTGCACTCCCTAAATGGAGACACTGAACAAGAGCAAGATGTGCATCTGTTAGAATCCGAATCCCAGCCAAGCGTCTGCATCACTGGTCTTCATTGCAGATGCCAAGACTAAAAGATGTCTCACCAGTGACTCACTCTTCCAAGGATCTTGTACAAATATATTGTATTATTGAAAATGCCATTATTTATGTATGCTCTCTAAAGAGCAGGAATTATCCAGTGCAATGAAGAGATTATAAGAGAACTCTGTTAAATGTGTTCTGTTATATGTGTTCAATGAATAGCAAAGGATTTTGTTGTTTTTGTTCTATGTTGGCAATATGTTATAATCTACTGAGGCTATCTCAGAGTTGGTTAGTCTTGTTAGTACATTGTAAAGCAGAAAGAGCAAAGGTTACCAGTTCATTATAGGTACTTACACTAATCATGCCTGTTGGGCTTATTCAGAATTCACTGATAAACTCTGTGCCGTTTTTTTAATTGCGTGGAAGAAGGGTACAATGTTGACATAACAATTGGCTATACTTAGTATGAATCTGTCATTTATATAGAGTTATGGTATGAAATCAGCTATTGCTAACATTTTCTATTAGCTGCTGGTTCATTGTTTGTTATGGAACACAGATGCAAGAGATGTTTCTTATTAAGATGTGGACTGTCATTGTAGCACTGAAATATAATCATTATTAGTATTCTTATTTATATAGCACCAGCATTATTATTATTAGTATTATTTAGTATTTATATAGTGCTGACATCTTCCTCAGTGCTGTACAGAGTATATTGTCTTATCACTTAACTGTCCCTCAGAGGGGGCTCACAGTCTAATACCTACTATAGTCATATGTCTATGTATGTATCGTGTATGTATCGTGTAGTGTATGTATCGTAGTCTAGGGCCAATTTAGGGAGAAGCTAAATAACTTATCTGTATGTTTTTGGGATGTGGAAGGACACCAGAGTGCCCGGGGAAACCAATCTAGACACGGGGAGAACATACAAACTCTGTGCAGATAGTGCCCTGGCTAGGATCAAACCTGAGTCCCTGCCAAGGATCAAACCTGGGACCTAGTACTGAAAGCACAGCATCTTCCAAACTGTACAGAGTACAAAAAACGGTGGTTTACACGAGCTAACAATGGCCCTCACAACCCCTACACTCAAAGAGGGTCCCAGGGGCTGTCAGTCTCTCTCCGTTTTATATACAGAAGCGCAGTGTTCACATACTTATGTTGCCGTGGCTCTGCTCCCTTCTCTTTATTATGGAACAAGTCGGCAAACACCAGCGTTCCTCCGTACGACCTGTGCCATCTGCCATGTGACATCGGAGCCTTACGAAGGAAAGCTGGTGGCTGCTGATACACTGCAAAACAATGAGGGGGAGCAAAACCAAGGCAATGTAAGCATGTACACACTGCACTGCTCTCATTAAGGGGAACCTGGGGGTTACAAAAACAAAACACACTTGGAATGGGGGGGAGGGGGGAGGTTTTTTAAGCATTTAAGCAGGGGGCTCTACAAAGTTTTGAGAGGGGGCCCAGTGCAAGCTAGTTATGCCCCTGGTGATTTGGTTAATGAGCACTGAGAACCACAATGGCAGAAAACACAGGAGAGCAGAATCTGAATAAAGTGCACTCACACACCTTCTTCTGTGTAAGTGCACAAGGGAAGAGACCACAGCAATAAATGATACAGACATAAATCACAATATTCAAAAATGCCATAACCTATCTAACTGCATAACTACGGCAAATATAAACAAGCAACGTGATTATATATATATATCACAGGAGCAACTCAGCAAATAAAAATCATAGAAACACAAGCAATTTCATACATGTTTGGAACCGAATAAAACACAGCGTTCAGTGTAAAGAGCACAAGAAGCTAAGAGACAGGAGAGGCAAGGCAACAACATTTCATTGGATTGAGAATTTTGACAATTCCAAGTCCATCCCTACTGAAGTTCTGGAACCTCCTGAGAGCTATTGCAGTCCTTATAAAGCCTGTGGCCTCTTGCAACTGATTGAGCCATTGGCAGAAAGGTGGAGGCTGGGGCTGATGGAATAGAGTTCATACTGGTACCATGCGCCACCTGCAGGTCTTAGCACCTCTGCCTGATAAATCGGGTTGAATCCCGAGAAACGCATATAAAATTTTGGAGTTTTATGATTAAAGAACATTCACTGAACCTTCACAAACTGCTGTTTGGGTCTTTTTGGGGAGGTAAGTCCACCACTACCTCCCTTTTTAAACTGTTTTTATTCCATTTTGGTGCCTCTGTTTTCTTATTTTTTTTTACATTCAGTATGTCTTATATAGTAACAAGCCACAATTTGAATAGTCATACTTTTTAAGATGTATTTGTATAATTAATCATTGGACATATCCGCTCTATGTTCTGCTTTCTTGCAATGGAATTTAATCATCTATATTACTTCTGGCCACACTACAATATCTTAACCATTTCACAACTGAGGGGTTTTACCCCTGAAACACCAGCGCTATTTTTACCTTTCAGCGCTGCCTCCATTGTAGTATTTATGTACTATGATTGGTTATTGGGGACTGGAGAGTCTCCATAACCAATCATTGTACTGCAGAGCCGGGGTGTGTGTGCGCGCGCGGGTCGCGGGGGCGCGCGATCGCGTGCTGCACATTTGTTTACGTTACATTGTTTTGAATGAAGACGGCTTTTGTTTAAAGCCGTCTTCATTCTACTCGCAATCGGCGAGGCTAATTGGATTTAGGAACGCTCGTTCCTAACATCCAATTAGTCACCTGCTGTGCGGGCTGGCTGGAGTGTGCGCGAGAGTTCCCCGCCCACTCCCAGCAAGTAAATAAACAAGTGCGCCTTTCTCCGTCCCTGGGGGTGAAGCGGTGCGCAGGGGGACGGAGAAATTTAGCACTGGGGGGGTGAAGTGGTTAAACCCCTTTGATAAGCAATTTTTGCATCAAAACTGGCTACATTTCATAAAAAAAGAGTACACTTTCAGCGAAGCAAATCCTGCTGTTAACATCATACTCCTCCCAACCTCCTCTGAGCTGCTAAGAGTAAGACAATGAGGAAGAATGGGAGCTTTACAATAATGCAAATGTATAGTGCTTCTGTTGAGTGCTTTGTAGGATATGCTTATTCACAGTGTGGAAAATGAAAGAAAGTGATGATGAGCAGAATTAGCAGATTCTGTTCTTTGTGGACTTCCACGTAAAAAAAATGTACAGATCTCTACAGAAATCTCAACAAATCTCTTCTGAAGAAAAAAAAAATCTTAACAGTACACGGTAGTCGAAGTGGAAGGCACCGCTATACTTAGTTATACTGTTAAAAGGGATAGCTTTTAAATTGTCTCTGAAAGTAGATAAGGATACTTTAAATATTAATTATGCATCTTAGGAAGGGAACCTTACTATTGTTCATAGTTTCCAGAGGAAGATGTATCAGTCCCACATCCCTCAGGTTTGAAATCGGACTAATTTCTCAGCCATAGCTTTATTACTAAAAGTTTTTCTGTTATTATGGATATAAAAGAAAAATAATGACATTAATGGTTTTGTCATAAAAGATCTCTCAAGCCCCAAATATATTTTTTTTGTAATATGTTGATTTGTTTGGCAGATTAGCAGTCTTTTCAAATATGAACCATTTATTAACCTTACAGACCCTCTTAGTATGGGGAGACGCTCGCTGAAGCCTCCATTCCATGTGGCTCTGCCGGAAAACTTTCCTCAATACACAACGATTGATTTGCAGCCAGTGGTGTGACGTCTCTTTACTTGAGTGAACTGTTGAGACAGAACATGCTGGTTTTCCCTGACTTACAATCTACATACAGTAACACGCTCCTTGCTTCCATTTGTGATGATTTTGACACCTTGGAGATTTCAATATAAATGAGAGACATACAAAAATGAGATCTACTTTTGATTCCATGGGATACCAGCCTACAGTGTATCTGTGCCTTTAAGACGGGAATAATTTGCTACTCCTGAAGAAGTGACTTATACAACTGTCTTATTTATGAAGTGCATCGAGATATCGAGTATATCTCAGCCATTGTGTATCTATTGCTATTGACCCCTTCCCAACCATCTAATGCTGATTGGCAGTTGGAGAGTGGGAACTACAGGACCGCCTCACGCCGATTGGCATCAGGTCCTGTAGGCAGAGATTATCGGGAATTACGTGCGTACATGCATGCGCATCCCCACTGAGTTACAGAGCTCCGCTCTGTAAACAGCCTGCTAGAAACGATTGGGGCTGGCAGTCTGTTAGGGAAAAAAAAAACTGTTATTTTAGTTTGTACAGAGCTGCGATCTAGCACAGTGCTGTACTGAGGACAGCCCTGTCACTTGGCTGTCCCCTGGAGTGGCTCACAATCGGATCCCTCTCATAGGCTAATGCCTATGAGAGGTGATCCTAGTGCTGGATCTAGGAGGGGGGGGAGGGAAGGGGGATGGAGGGAAATTAAAACAAAACATATTTTAATTAAAAAATACTTTTTTAAAGACCTGTTGATCCATCTGTACTCAGGGCATTTGAATCAGACCCTCTTAGTATGTTTTGCTAATCCAACTATGTATACAGTGCTGCCCATAATTATTCATACCCCCAAAAGTATTCAAAAAATTACTTGCTGGTTGAATAAAAGTAACTTTAAGAATTTGCCAGGGGTATGAATAATTATGGGCATTGGGCAGCACTGTAGATAACTTCTAAAATAATGAAGAACCATTCCATTGATATAGTTTTCTCTTACTTTTAAAGAGACACTGAAGCGAAAAAAAAAATATGATATAATGAATTGGTTGTGTACTATGAATAATTACTAGAAGATTAGCAGCAAATAAAATATTCTCATATTTTTATTTTCCGGTATATAGTGTTTTTTTCTAACATTGCATCATTCTATAATATGTGCAGATTACACAACACTCAGCATTCAAAATGATTCTTTCAGAGCAGTCTGTGAACTAATGACTTCTCCTCTAGCAGAGAAAAATAAAATTGTTCCCTAACAGTTGAGATAATAAAAGTCAGAAGACAGCCCTCTCCACGACTTTGAAAGTCGTAGAGCTTAATGGCTTTTTTTGCATAGAGATAACAACTGGAGTTTCTTAACTCTTCCTGTACTGGAAACAATTAGACTAATGTATCTGATCTTAATCTTTTATTTCTTAGCTGTACTACACATACAAATCATAATATCATAATTTTTTTTCCCGCTTCAGTGTCTCTTTAACATCTACAGACAATGATCAGGAGGAGGAAGGGCAGACTGTGCTACTAAGCCAATAAAAGAGTATATATCAAACGGAATCAGGACTAGTTGCTTGTATATCAAACCAGACACTATTCTGTCCTTCAGACTGAAAATCAGTGGCACAACTCGATGGGGATTTGGTTGCCTAGGTGTGCTGCTATCTTCACAATGGTATGTTGAAGTTCTGGTTCATGGATAGATATAACTCTTGATTGATAGATTTTAAGAAATTAAATATATTAAATAATTTCCATATAATTAGTTGTTAAAAGATTAATACTTGGTGGCAAAGAGTAGAACTCAGTCTGTGTGCTGTCAGAGATTGATAACTCATTTTTTTTTCATTTGTTAGCCCATTAGGTAGTCAGTTGTTGTACAGCTACACAACTATTATTGTTCAACTTATTGTAAGTTGTAGAATACCCTTCAGGTGCATCAGCATCAGCAGATAAGGCACCAGGCTTGACCCTAGAATTAGTAGTGGAGAGCAAAAATATATTGTCTCAATTTGTTCATGAATGTTAACCTGCCTTCATTTTCATGTGATGGCTGATTTTGTTTTATCTTTCTCTGGGAGTAACAAAATCTCCAAAGCATGCTAGTTCAAACCACTGTTTAACAGGGATGGTCGTAGTCAGCCAACTTCGCTACGCTGGAAATACGCGTAGTTTTACGCAATTACGCTTCGCCAAACTACGGCTTCGAAAACAAATATTCGCTTTGTATGCATTTTGTAGAATACGCGTTAAAATACGCAATTACACATAGTGTGAAGCGTAGTGTATGCGGATACTTATGCCCGTATACTGAAAATTGTACGCATTCATTTCTTTAGAAATGCATATAGTGGGAACCCTTCTATGCGTACATTCCCCTTTCCAATGCGTAAATTTGTATGCATACAATCGCATGCGGAAAATTAGACGCGAGTAACGCATTCGTAGTTCACTACGCAATACACATGTTAACTACGCATAGTGGGCGTAAGCTACGCGTAGCGGTAGTTCGCTACGCGTAAATTCGTAAGCGTAGGTTTGAAACTTCGCCTATGAACTACGATGCGTAGATGCGAACTACGATGCGTAAATTCGCACTGGCGTAGTTTCTGCTCATCCCTGCTGTTTAAATCTGGTAAGGTAATAAAATAATAATAATAATAATACAGAATAACCAGTAATGCATTGGGTCTTATAATGTCATAAACCCAATGCCATTTGTAGTTAGCATGTAATCAGACAGCATTTCTGGCTGCTAGTGATTGGATGTTTGCTAGGGTTGAAAGAGGTTTCTCCAAACATCTACAATGTCAGCACCTACTTCATCTGCTTCTTGCACTGAAAGGTGCTGCTTTCTGCTGAATTTGTGTACCTTGAACTCTTGGAGAAGGCATCTGCCACTTTTCCACTTAGGTATCCACAGACAAAGAAGTGGCACCATCCAGGAAGAAGTCACTTTAATCAGCATTGATGATCTATACAGTCATATCTTTAGGTGGCAGAAGATATTTGTAAATTACATCAACATTTATGTGGGAAACTGCTAAAGTTGACAGTATTGACATCAATATAAATGGTGGAATAACCAAAATGCAGAATTTCATCTGATTATGATTAAGAATTTGGAAATTCCAAGCAATCCCTACCAGTAGACATCACATCTTCTTAGTTTTCATATCAAGGTAACACTATAGTAGTTATTTAGAACTAGGGAAATAAAACTCCCTGGTGGTATCCCCAAATCAGGTCTGGGGTGAAAAAGCAGCCAACGATAACCTCGAGCCTGACTCATGGTAGTCACTGGGGGCTCTATGACATCTCCCCTGGGAGCCAGATGCCGGCAGCCATTCTCCTTCATGTCTTCAATGGCCCTGCATTCCCCCTGGTGAGATTCCCATCTGTCATCATGATGACAGACAGCAATCTCATTATAGGGTTACAGCACCACCTGGAAGATGAAGGGAGAGTTGCAGGGCTGGATCCCAGGGAGGTGAGTAAATGCTGGGCTGCCGCAGATCTCTCTGCAATGTAATGTTTTCCTTGTTTTTAGCATCTAAAAGCATGCAAAAAAAAATAGCACTGCTTTTATACCCTAAAATCTGGATCTAATCAAACCACCAGGGAGGTTAAGCATTAGCTTAGAGATGTCAGTGTGCTGGGAAGCAGCTGTCACAGGTTCATTAATTTGTGCTCACCGGGGCGTGGCCACGACGGAGACCAGGGTGGCTGTGTAATCCCTGAGCTCCTGCTCCGGCGAACACCAAATCGGCCCAAAGCAGTGCACAAATGTCCACAACCTATCAGCAGACACAGGAGGAGATGGAGACCGAGGGGGACAACTCGAAGAAGCGTAAGGCAGCTCTGAAGCCTAAAAAGCTGACTGACTTTTTCATGGAGAAGCCGCAGCGCTCCACACGGAAAAACCAAGATGGCGCTGAAGCCTCCCTGCAAGCCCAGATGTCCGCGCGGCTAGACAGCCACAACACTAGCGGTGACACGCAGTTATGAGGAGGACACGCTACCCACCCTATCAACCGGGACAGATGCAGACAACTCTCCCTCCAGTAGCCCGGCTAGATCTCGCCCACGCATGGAGGCGTCTGAAAACCCGCATAAGGTAGGCCTTGCGCACCCTCTACATGACGCCATAACAGCAAATTTCACCGATATCTCAGCATTCCCAGCCACTAATGTTCCTGCATCACAGGAATTCATTAAAGAACTCTTGCTCTCATTCAGATCATCCCTTATAACAGACTTTGCGAATATACAAGCCAGCATTCAGAGAGAGATGAGTGAGCTAGGCCACAGGGTAGACATGGCGGAAAACAAGATCATGGAAATAGTCAAAGAACACAATGTGATGGTTGACACATCAGACCAGCATACCAAGGACATAGCATGGCTAAAAGCGAAAGCGTCTGATTCTGAAGACAGGTCTAGACGAAACAACATTAAACTACGGGGTATCCCTGAAACAGTCCCTACAGGAGAGTTAAGATCATATGTGCAGTCTCTAACAAAAACCGCTTTACCAGGCATATCAGATATTGAATTAACCATCGATAGAGCGCACCGTCTGCCCAAACCGTCCCACTTAGCTGAATATATACCCAGAGACGTAATAGTCAGATTTTTATTCTACCAAACTAAAGAGAACCTGCTACTAGCAACCAGGAAGATGAGATCACTACCAGATCCGTTCTCCAAGATACAACTATACGCAGACCTGTCGCAAGTGACACTACAGGCCAGAAGAAGCCTACAACCTATAGCTAAAGCATTGATGAACACACAAATACCATATAAATGGGGTTTCCCCACGAAACTTCTGTTCTCAGTACACAACAAGAACTATGCTATCGCAAATCTGGAATCCGGAGTCAATCTCCTAAAGCAATTGAAAATTCAGTTCCTAGGTGACCTGGCTGCATCTACAAAAGACCAACCTGTTCAGCGGAACCCCTTTGCCTCTCCTCCCTAAGACCCTTTCAGCAGGCACAACTGATATCTTTAACAGCCGAGCCAGGCCAACTGTGTTTTAAAAGTTTCCCTACAAGTGCTTATAGCACTGAGCAATTGTTTAATTGCTATTCCCTAACATGAGGTGTAGATCCTTGAACTTGTGTGCTACACTCAATGGGTACTCACCAAGTACCCCTGTTTATGTTCCTATAGCTGTTTATGTTTCTATAGCTGTTTATGTTCTTGTAGTTGTTTATGAGCTGTACCTCACCCTACAGATTATGCCATCTAAGAGTCTAAATAATATAATATTAATGCTATATATGTCTTCATACCACGATATGTTTGATATAAATCGGAAAAAAAATCAAAACAAAAAGGGAAAACGGGTAATGGCTAATGTCCCTTATATCCGAGTCTATTCAATCAATGTCAGAGGTTTGAACTCAGCATTCAAAAGGAGATTACTATGGAAGGATGCTAAATCCCAAAATGCCCACATTATTATGGCACAAGAGACGCATTTAATCCAAAAAGACACTAAATACTGTTTTCTCCTGATTATACAAATATTTACCATAGCGTATTCACCAAAAAAAAAAAAGAGGTGTCTTGCTAGCATTCAGTAAAGAAATTGCTGTAGTGCCTATCTCCGTTGAGGTAGACGAGGGAGGAAGATATATAATCTTTGTAGGAAGCATAAATGACCAAAAGTACACAATAGTAGCTCTATACGCCCCCAACTCCTCCCAAAAAAGATTCCTACAAAAATTGATACAGAAAATAGATACGATAAAACAAGGCCATCTATTAATAGGGGGGGATTTTAATGCATGCGTATCAAAAAATGATACCACTACCAAAACTACAACAAACCTAATCCTTATGAAAAAAGTGCTGAGTGCTTAGACCTGTGGAGAATCCTACACACAACGGAAAAAGACTACACGTTTTATTCCGCGGTTCATAAATCCCACTCACGAATCGATTATTTCCTTACAGACAGAAACCTACTACAACTAGTAACAGAAGCAAAAGTAGGCAACATTACGTGGTCAGACCACTCCCCCATACAAATCTCTATTAGAAACGAAGCATACACTTCAAGACCTAAACTATGGAGGATGAATGATTTCAATATGTCCAATCCTAAATACATAAATACCTTTAAAGAACATATACAATTTTTTTTTGCCACTAACAACACCCCAGATACTGACCAAGCCACTATATGGTCAGCACATAAGGCCTACATGAGAGGCTTATACCTCCAGCAAAGCGCTAGAATTAAAAAAGAAAGACAGAAATTGTACTTAAACCTTCTTACCCAGATCCAAACCTTAGAAAAAGCACATAAACAAACATCAGACCCAACCATATATAATAGACTGTTTTATCTCAGGCAAGAGCTGAAAAATTTTCTCCTTTACCAATATGAAGCAAATCTACGGATAACTAACTCCCTCAATTATTCCCAAAATAATAAAGCAGGGACATTTCTAGCGAATGCAATAAAACACAGAAATACCAAATCTATGATACACGCAATCACCCACCCAACTACTAAAGCAAAAATAATGAATCCCAAACATATAGCCAATGCATTCGCTGATTATTATTCACAGCTGTATAAACTACAGAGAGACCCTAACACCACTCAACCCTCACAAACAGCAATTAATGACTTTCTTAGCTTAATTGACCTACCGAAACTAAAATTAGAACAACTGGAAGCAATAAATATACCCTTCTCCCAAACTGAAATTATTAAGACGATCAAATCTCTGAAAAAAAATAAAGCACCCAGCTCGGACGGCTTCCTTAATGAGTACTTTATCACATATGCCCACACACTAACCCCAATACTAACTGACCTCTTTAACGCCTTTATGACAAACACTCCTATACCTAAAGAATACCTGCAGGCAATAATAACTGTAATCCCCAAAGCTGACAAAGACCATCAACATCCCCATAACTATAGACCAATTTCTCTATTAAACTCAGACATAAAGCTCTATGCCAAACTGATAGCAAACCGACTGATGCAGATCACACCTGGTCTACTACTACCAGACCAGGTAGGATTTACAAAAGGAAGACAAGCATCAGACGGCACAAGACGTATGCTGAATGTGTTGAGACATTTGGAGCTCTGTCGAACGCCTTCTCTCCTTCTTACACTGGATGCGGAGAAGGCGTTCGACAGGGTACATTGGGGCTTCCTAAAAGCAACTCTTACCAAATTTGGGTTTCAGGGCCCGATTTTAAACGCCATTATGGCACTCTATGTGAATCCCTCAGCAAAAGTAAATGCTGCTGGTTTCCTATCTGACGCGTTTGATATATCCAACGGCACCCGCCAAGGATGCCCACTGTCTCCTATTATATTTGTTCTTCTTATAGAAACATTAGCACCAAAAATTCGTTCCACTCCCGAAATTCAAGGGATAACCATAGGAGGAAGCACCCGTGTAATCAGTCTATTTGCAGACGATATAGCCCTAACTCTCTCAAACCCCCATATCTCGCTAGATTATTTACTCTCGGTGATAACAAAATTCTCTGAAGCATCCTTCTACAAACTAAATCATACTAAATCACTAATCCTAGGATTAAATATTCCACTAAAGATCAAAGAATCTATATCTCAAAGATTCTTTTTTCCTTGGGCAGACCTGGCGGTGCAATACTTGGGTATCCATTTAACAGCAAAAGCAGCAGATCTTTTCAAACATAATTTTGTCCCGCTATTAACAAAACTCAAAAATGAAGCCCAAACCCTCAATAAATTCTCCCTATCCTGGTCAGGAAGACTAGCTTCTTTTAAAATGTTCCTACTCCCTAAAATATTGTATCTACTACGAACCTTACCCATACCTATTAAAAACTCATTTTTTATAGAAACGAAGAAAATTATAAACGACTTGATATGGGCAGGACGGAAGCCTAGGATTGCGTACAACACTATGACATTACACAAAAAAAAGGAGAAGCAGGACTCCCAAATATTTGGGCCTACTACCATGCCTGTAACCTTGAATTTGCCAAAATGTGGTGGTCAAAAAGTAACGATAAAAGGTGGGTCAAAATGGAGCAAGATATATTAGCAATGTCCCCTAGATTTACTCTCAAGTATGATGTTAGGGCATAAACCACCTAGACATACCTTCCCGACTATCTCAGCAACACTATTGTCATGGGAAATTTTCTTGAAGCATCCTCCCCACGAAGGCTTATATGTAACACCCAGAATTCCTCTGACAGTCATGCAAGTCATGATTCCTGATTTGAATTTAACACAATTCAAGGCAGCAGGTATTATAAACCTAAATGATATACTAGAGGGGACCAAGATAAAAGTATTCACTGAACTCAAAAAAAGGTACAACATAGCAGAGAATGCATTATTTACGTACTATAAGATCGCTAGCTTTCTAAGAACAAAGTAAATAAGCCTCCCACAAATAACTAGCCAGATCTTGACCATGCTTAACTCAATGAAACCTCCATTGGGGAGTATAGCCACATGGTACGATGAACTCCTAACACATAATATATCACCCATAAGCAAATATGTTCAAATTTGGGCATACGACCTCAATATTAATCTGTCAGTACCCCAAATAATCACATCTACTAGAATATTATCAAAAATGTCCAAATGCAACTCCCACTGGGAACAATATATAAAAATCCTTACAAGATGGTACCTTACCCCAAGAAAGCTAGCAACCTTTTCGAACAATACCTCCGCAATTTGCTGGAATTGTTTATTACAGACAGGAACCATGTTACATATGATGTGGGATTGCCATTACGTATCAGCTCTTTGGAATCAAGTTCAAAATTACATCAGACAGAATCTCATACCAAACTTCAAGCTAACACCGCAACTAGCGATTTTACTCATCGGAATTGACAAAGTCGATATCACTTTTCGCAAACAGATCACGCATTTAATTATGGCAACGCTATATACTATTTCGAATAACTGGAAATCTGCTGATGCGTATGACCTTCCCAGCCTTTTAGCAATGTATAAACGTAACATGCTGTTAGAGGAATATCTGAGCCCCAAAATAAACTCTGAATAGACCCAAAGGAACAGATCCCAAATAAACGAAGCAGTATAGTCACTCATTAATTTGTGCTCACCTCCCTGCCACAGTTGCTTACAGATCACCATTGTAGCAAACAGTAAAGGAGAAGAAAGAGTACAAAATATAGAAGTCACAGAAGAAAGAAGTGAGATACAAAAAAAAATTAAAAAAATTAAAGAGGTTTTTTTTGTTACTTTTATTTATTTATACACTAACAATAAAAAGTGTGTGTGTGTGTGTGTGTGTGTGTATGTGTGTGTGTGTGTGTGTGTGTGTGTGTGGTGTGTGGTGTGTGGTGTGTGGTGTGTGTGGTGTGTGTGGTGTGTGGTGTGTGGTGTGTGGTGTGTGTGTGTGTGTGTGTCAATTACGACCCATTTAACAATTAAGAGAGTATTTGCCTATTTAGAAGGTTATGGGCAGGCATCTCCTTATTAATGGAG
Source organism: Hyperolius riggenbachi (assembly GCF_040937935.1). Classification (NCBI taxonomy): domain Eukaryota; kingdom Metazoa; phylum Chordata; class Amphibia; order Anura; family Hyperoliidae; genus Hyperolius; species Hyperolius riggenbachi. Next base: position 145,108,987 of record NC_090653.1, read on the forward strand.
GCTCACAAATACTCTCATAATTCCCACTACTGCCATGTGCGGGGGTTAGTTTCCCATATCTCTAATGCATAGAGGGGGGATGAGTTCCTTGTCCATGATAGGGACATGGATTTGTAGTAGAGCCTTTTCTGCCCCTTTCTTACAGAGTCCCCAATATCATGTACTATGTGAGCTGTTATAGCATAGTATGCCAGAGTTCCACATGGGTTTGCTCTGCCATCCCAGCTATACCAGCATTCATGCATAAGAAAGCGGTAATGGTGGACCAATAAAGACGCCCGTGAGAGCTTATAAACTTTAAATGCATGTTGTACCTTGATAATAATGCAAATGCCACATAACTGACTACATCTGTGAAGTTAAAAATAATCTTTAGGGCAATTTATTTCAGTGATTAACCTGTAGCCGACCGGGTCATGCCGATTGGGCGTGGCCGCAGTGGCAGCTCCAGGACCGCCTAACGCCGATCGGTGTAAAGTCCTGGGGCTCTGTTTTGCAGGAGATTGCGCACAGGCGGCACCGCATCTCCTACTTGGAGCAGCGATTGCCGCTCCGGAGACTGTTAGACGGCGAAACCGCCATCTAATCACATACAGCGCTGCGATCTGCAACAGCGCTGTACTGGGGACAGCCGTGTGACACGGCTGTCCCCTCCTGAGGCACATAGGTGATCGGCTGTCATAGGCTGAAGCCTATGAGAGCTGATCACGGGGATTGGCTGGCGCGGGAGGGGGGGTATACAATAGTATTAAAAAAAACACTATTTTTATTTAAAAAACACAAATAAACAAAAATAAACAAACATCTGGGGGGGCGATCAAACCCCACCAACAGAGAGCTCTGTTGGTAGGGAGAAAGGGGAGGGGGGGGGAATCACTTGTGTGCTGTGTCGTGCGGCCCTGCAGCTCAGCCTCAAAGCTGCAGTGGCCAATTTAATGAGAAATGGCCTGGTCTTTAGGGGGGTTTAACATTGCATATAAATTTAGTAAAATGATACATTGCTTTTTTTGCATAATAAAATTTGGCCACATTTTAAGCTCTGATCAAAAGTGTGCTAATACACCATAATATATTAATTGGAACTC